>NC_083583.1:65590543-65598043 GCF_027579695.1 Neoarius graeffei
TTAAGGCAAAGAAGTGTTATGTTTTACCAAAGGCCAGGACCTGACCTGAATCAAATTAAGAATGCATTTCATTTGTTGGCAAATCTGAAGACAAAAGCCCCCCCCAAGAACAAGCAAGAACTGAAGACAGCTGCAGTAAAGGCCTGGCCAAGCATCACCAGGGAAGAAACCCAGCATCTGGTGATGTCCATAGGTTTCAGATTTCAGGCTGTTAGTTACTGCAAATGATTTGCAAAGAAGTATTTATTTAAATAAATAAATAAATAAATAAATAAATAGTTTGTTTGTCCGGGCGGCACGGTGGTGTAGTGGTTAGCGCTGTCGCCTCACAGCAAGAAGGTCCTGGGTTCGAGCCCCGGGGCCGGCGAGGGCCTTTCTGTGCGGAGTTTGCATGTTCTCCCCGTGTCCGCGTGGGTTTCCTCCGGGTGCTCCGGTTTCCCCCACAGTCCAAAGACATGCAGGTTAGGTTAACTGGTGACTCTAAATTGACCGTAGGTATGAATGTGAGTGTGAATGGTTGTCTGTGTCTATGTGTCAGCCCTGTGATGACCTGGCGACTTGTCCAGGGTGTACCCCGCCTTTCGCCCATAGTCAGCTGGGATAGGCTCCAGCTTGCCTGCGACCCTGTAGAAGGATAAAGCGGCTAGAGATAATGAGATGAGATGAGTTTGTTTGTCCAATTACTTTTGGACCCTTACAAAGGAGTGATCACCACATACTGTATATAAAGGACTCAATTTCCTGCACAGTTCACCCGATACTACACTGTAAATACTCTCAAATTAAAGCTGAAAATATGTACTGTGAGGTCGCATTCATTATATAATAATTGCAACTACAATAACCTGCAGACAGCCAAGATATAAATAACTTTGTCAGTGTCTAAAAGGACTGGATATATACATAATGGGTTCAGAAAGTATTTTTTCCTTTCAGTTTTTCACCATTTTATTGTATTACAAATTTGATTTAAAATGAAATGATAGACATTGTCATCATTTACGACACACACCATAACGACAATGAGAACTTGAGAGTTTTGCAAATGTATAGTGTACTACAATATTTTTAAAATTATCCATTATGTTATTTTATTGGTGCCAGACAAGTCTTCATAACACCAGCTTCTTTTCTTACAAAATGAATCCTGGTGTTCAAGTAATATGGTCTTTCAGTAAAACTCACCTGTCGGCATAATGCGATGCATGGCCACAGAAAGAAAGAAGATGGCATCACTGTAATAGGCCCCAGAGCCTGCACTGAAATGCTTCTGCATGGCTTTCACAATTGGGAAGAGCTTCTCTGTCAGACCATTAACATCATGAAACTCCACCTGAAACACAAAATCCTAATCTTATCAACACAAAAATATGTACAATACCAGTCAAGAGTTTGCACCCACCCACCCATTTATAGGTTTTTCTGCATTTTGACTATTTTCTACATTGTAGAACAATACTGAAGAAGTTTCATAGTTTAGATTCTTCAAAGTAGCCATTTACCTTAATGACGCATCACACGCTATTGGCATTTTCTTAACCAGCTTCATGAGGTAGTCACCTGGAATGCTTTTCAATTAACATGTGTGCCTCATCAAAAGTTAGTGGAATTTCTTGTCTTCTTAATGCGTTTGAGATCAAACAGTAAATAATAAATAAGTTTACGGTGAAATTTTACAGCGAAATGTTCATTCTTTATGAAAACCGTAGTAATCCATATCAAATCAAATCAAGTTTATTTGTACAGCGCTTTTAACAATAAACATTGTCGCAAAGCAGCTTTACAGAATTTGAACGACTTAAAACATGAGCTAATTTTATCCCTAATCTATCCCCAATGAGCAAGCCTGTGGCGACGGTGGCAAGGAAAAACTCCCTCAGACGACATGAGGAAGAAACCTCGAGAGGAACCAGACTCAAAAGGGAACCCATCCTCATTTGGGCAACAACAGACAGCCTGACTATAATATTAACAGTTTTAACAGGTATAACCCTCAACTGTCCTCATGGGGCCGTCCTTCACAGGAGTGGGGCGATAAAACTCCGACCAGACACAGGGCACCAGGATGGATCAAGCAGGTCCGAGGGGCAGAAGAGGCCAGCATCTCAATCCCAGGATCAACATGTAACTCAGAGGGACAGATGGGGGGGGGGGGGGGGGAGAATATCATGTCATAGATATCATATCATGTCAAGAACCGCTCAACTACAGTGGGGCAAAAAAGTATTTAGTCAGCCACCAATTGTGCAAGTTCTCCCACTTAAAAAGATGAGAGAGGCCTGTAATTTTCATCATAGGTACACTTCAACTATGAGAGACAGAATGGGGGGAAAGAATCCAGGAAATCACATTGTAGGATTTTTAATGAATTAATTGGTAAATTCCTCGGTAAAATAAGTATTTGGTCACCTACAAACAAGCAAGATTTCTGGCTCTCACAGACCTGTAACTACTTCTTATACACTACGTTCAGACTGCAACCTGAAACGACCCATATCCGATTTGTTGTGAAACCCGATTTTTTTTGTTAGGCCGTTCACATTACCAATTATATGAGACTTGTATCCAATCTCCAATATGAACGGAAAACAAGTGTCCCGCATGCGCAAATTGACACGTAATAAGCACATCTACGTAATACGTAAACAAAAAAAAGGTGCACTCTTCAAGTTTGCAAGTAAAGCATGGAGATGAGGCGAGACCTGGCGATGTGGTTTTTGTGGCGGCGGCGGAACTCGCGCAATAATCTGATTAATGTGGGCAGCAGACTAATGAGACCGAAGGTGTCAAATTACTGGAAATATCCAGAACAATCTTGTAATACAGGATGGTTTAAGTTATAAATCAGTTATAGAAACTGTTTTATTTAATCAGGCTAACAGATCAACATCCAGGTCCCTACCAAATCCACCATTAGCTTGATCAATTCTATAAAAGTCTATTTAAATTCTGAAAACTGTACAAATGTTGTTGTTTTCCACCAAAGAGGCGGGATTAGCCAACGCAGAATAGTGACATTTGTCTCTTGTTGATGACGTGTAGGTCGCATGAATGCGACCTGTCCGGTCAGACTGCAGTCGCATGTGAAAATAACGGATATGCATCGGAATTAGGACCACATATCCAAGCGGCCTGGGTCGCATGTGAAAAAATCGGATCTGTGTCGTTCAGATTGTCAATAACAAATCAGATACAGGTCGCATATGGGCAAAAAAAAAAATCGGATATGGGTCGTTTCAGGGTGCAGTCTGAACGTAGTCTAAGAGGCTCCTCTGTCCTCCACTCATTACCTGTATTAATGGCACCTGTTTGAACTCGCTATCAGTATAAAAGACACCTGTCCACAACCTCAAACAGTCACACTCCAAACTCCACTATGGCCAAGACCAAAGAGCTGTCAAAGAACACCAGAAACAAAATTGTAGACCTGCACCAGGCTGGGAAGACTGAATCTGCAATAGGTAAGCAGCTTGGTGTGAAGAAATCAACTGTGGGAGCAATTATTAGAAAATGGAAGACATACAAGACCACTGATAATCTCCCTCGATCTGGGGCTCCACGCAAGATCTCACCCCGTGGGGTCAAAATGATCACAAGAACGGTGAGCAAAAATCCCAGAACCATACAGGGGGACCTAGAGAAAGACCTGCAGAGAGCTGGGACCAAAGTAACAAAGGCTACCATCAGTAACACACTACGCCGCCAGGGACTCAAATCCTACAGTGCCCCCTGCTTAAGCCAGTACATGTCCAGGCCCATCTGAAGTTTGCTAGAGAGCATTTGGATGATCCAGAAGAGGATTGGGAGAATGTCATATGGTCAGATGAAACTAAAATAGAACTTTTGGGTAAAAACTCAACTTGTTGTGTTTGGAGGAGAAAGAATGCTGAATTGCATCCAAAGAACACCATACCTACTGTGAAGCATGGGGGTGGAAACATCATGCTTTGGGGCTGTTTTTCTGCAAAGGGACCAGGACAACTGATCCATGTAAAGGAAAGAAAGAATGGGGCCATGTATTGTGAGATTTTGAGTGAAAACCTCCTTCCATCAGCAAGGGCATTGAAGATGAAACGTGGCTGGGTCTTTCAGCATGACAATGATCCCAAACACATCGCCCGAGCAACGAAGGAGTGGCTTCTTAAGAAGCATTTCAAGGTCCTGGAGTGGCCTAGCCAGTCTCCAGATCTCAACTCCATAGAAAATCTTCGGAGGAAGTTGAAAGTCCATGTTGCCCAGCGACAGCCCCAAAACATCACTGCTCTAGAGGAGATCTGCATGGAGGAATGGGCCAAAATACCAGCAACAGTGTGTGAAAACCTTGTGAAGACTTACAGAAAACGTTTGACCTCTGTCATTGCCAACAAAGGGTATATAACAAAAGTATTGAGATGAGCTTTTGTTATTGACCAAATACTTATTTTCCACCATAATTTGCAAATAAATTCTTTAAAAATCAGACAATGTGATTTTCTGGATTTTTTTTTCTCATTTTGTCTCTCATAGTTGAGGTATACCTATGATGAAAATTACAGGCCTCTCTCATCTTTTTAAGTGGGAGAACTTGCACAATTGGTGACTGACTAAATACTTTTTTGCCCCACTGTAAGTAAAGAGAAACAACAGCCATCATTACTTTAAGACAAAGTGTCTTTTAATTAATACATATAAAGAAAAACCATTGAATTAGAATGCGTGCCAAAATTTTTGACTGGTATCATATATAGCAAGAAACCAATGTATTATGGGCCTTTTCATGTTATACAAGTATAACTACCTGTAAATAAGCCATGGCCTAATGGTTCGGGAAACAGCTTTGGGACCAAAAGGGTACCGGTTCGATTCCTTGGACCAGCAGGAATGGCTGAAGTGCCCTTGAGCAAGGCACCTAACCCCCAAGCTGCTCTGGGTATATGTCGTTTTGGATGATAGCATCTGTTAAATGTCTGCTATGCTAATAAACAGAAAATTATTTAAAACAGTAAGGTCTCTTTATAATCTAGTACCTTAAGTCATGGGTAGCAGACATTTAACACGATCAGAGGATGTTTAATGATGTTTTGTTCTCCAGTTTACCACTTCAGGCTGTGTTACCCTAGTAAAGGCAGACAAGTTATAGCCAGCTCCATTTCTCACAAAACAGCTATTTTTCTCCATTTAGAGTTGGCTGTTGAATGCAAAGTTTTCATAAAGTTTTCACTGTAAACTTCAGCAGCACTTTGTGCTTAACTGATACTCATTTTTATGAATGCTTAGATTTGTAAATATAAATGCTATTTACACCAATTAGCCATCAAATCTAAAACCACTGACAGGTAAAGTCTAACAACCAACTAACATTGATTTTTTTTTTTTTTAACAATAGCACCTGTCAAAGGGTGAGATACATTAGGCAACAAGCAAACAGTCAGTTCTTGAAGTCAATGTGTTGGAAGCAGAAAAAAAAAAAAACGGGCAAGGGAACTGAGCAACCTTGACAAGTACCAAATTGTGATTGGTAGATGACTGGGTCAGAGCATCTTCAAAATGACAGATCTTGTAGGGTGTTCCTGGTACTGTATGCAGTGGTTAGTACCCAAGTGGTCCAAAGAAGGACAACCGGTGAAATGGTGGCTGGCACCTGAGTCTCTGTGATGCGCACAGGGAGCAAAGGCTAGCCCATCTGGTCTGATCCCACAGAAGAACTGGGTGCATGTGCCTGGGGAAAAAATGGCACCAGAATGCACTACAGGAAGAAAGCAAGCCGGTGGAGGCAGTCTGATGCTCTGGGCAATGTTCTGCTGGGAAACCTCAGGTCATGGAGTTCATGTGGCTGTTACATTGACACATACCACCTACCTAAAACACTGTTGCAGACCAAGTACACTCGTTCATGCCAACAGTATTCCCTAATGGTAGTGGCCTCTTTCAGCTGGATAATGCACCGACACACTACAAAAATTGTTCAGGAATGAAACACGACAGAGTGTTCAAGGTGTTGACTTGGCCTCCAAGTTTCCCAGATTTCAATCTGATCAAGCATCTGTGGGATGTGCTAGACAAGCAAGTTTTATCCATGAAGGCCCCACCTTGCAATTTACAGGACTTAAAGGATCTGCTGATAACGTATTGGAGACAGCTATCACAGCACACCTTCAGAAGTCTTGTGGAGTTCATGCCTTGACGGCACAAGGGGGACCTACGCAATATTAAGGAGGTGGTTTTAAAATGTTATGGCTCTATATAAATTAAAATTGAATGTAGTCTTGAAGGCAGCATATGTTGCTCCAAATCTCAATGTACTTTTCTGCTAATATAACATGAGTGTCAGTTACCATTGCCAAAGGCACCAACAACCCCATACCATGACAGACCCTGGCTTTTGGACTTGTTCCTGGTAACAGTCTGGGTGGTCCTTTTTATCTTTGGTCTGGAGCACACAGCAGCCATTTCTTCCAAAAAAGACCTGGAATACTGAGTCATCTGACCACAACACACATTTCCACTGTGTGATGGCCCAACCCAGATGCCTCAGAGTCCAGAGAAGTCACTTCTGAACACAGTCAACATAAGGTTTCCTTTTTTGCACAGTCAAGTTTTAACTGGCATTTGTGGATGTAACTCTGCATTGTGGTGCTTGACAAAAGTTTGCGAAAGTAATCCTGAGCCCATGTGGTTATATCAGTTATAGATGAATGATAGTTCTTGATGCAGTGCCATTTAAGGAACCGAAGATCATGGGTGTTCAGCTTAAGCTTGTGCCCTTGTCCTTTATGCACTGAAATTCCTCCAGATTCTTTGAATCATTTAAAGATATTATGCACCATAGAGGGTGAAATGTCAAAATCCCTTCATATCTTTCTTTGAGGAACATTGTTTTTAACCCTTGGGGGTTGAGAGCTTCGCCAGCAAAGCTCGGCAGGTTTAGAATGAGTAGGTCATGCATTTCGATTAATATCTTTGCAAGTTATCATCATACAAGGATGATAAAACATACTGACAGAAACTTGATACTTTACACATGTGCCCACTGCCAAATAATATTTTTTAAATTACCTAACTTACTGTAGATGAAACAAAAAACTTGTCACCTTACTCAGTCACACCTGAGTCCGAGTGCTAAGCACCCAGTTACGCATTCATAAAAGACTATTCACATGGTAATGACATGATAATCACCTTCACTCTTTTGCTTCGATTGGTTTCTCTTTCTCAGTGGGAATGCCCACCGTAAACAGGATAAAATATGTCAGCCATAGGTG
This sequence comes from Neoarius graeffei, assembly GCF_027579695.1. NCBI lineage: Eukaryota > Metazoa > Chordata > Actinopteri > Siluriformes > Ariidae > Neoarius > Neoarius graeffei. The sequence goes on from NC_083583.1 coordinate 65,597,785, forward strand.
GGGTTTACATTAGACCGTATCAGCAGATCATCAGATTAACGTTTTTAAAACGATTAGCGTGCACACAGCAACACCAATACACGATTCGCGTGCACACAGCAACACCAATACACGGATACGCTCGGCTCCGCAGGCATCCTGCGCTCCAAATCACTCCGCCCTGAACAGCGAGTGCCCTCTGGAGGGTGCGCACTCCGGCCCTGCGCAGCTCACAGAGCGCGCAAGTGAAGTGCACGAGCAGTGATTCGGGACTGAGCCG
>NC_083583.1:66955543-67150543 GCF_027579695.1 Neoarius graeffei
CATATTAGTACCAGCAAGGTCTACGAACGCACCAAAGTTACTTCCTGCAGTGTTAATGTAAGGCAATGTTTTCCTAAGGCTTCTGAAAGCTCTATGAACATGTGTCATCTAACGTTCTCCTGCTTTTAGCACCACTGTACAACAGAGGTACAGGAGGTCAAAAACCCTGCTTCATTATTAACAAATACGCCTTTTCTTAATAACCTTTTATGAACATTTGTACTCTGTCCATTTGCTTCTCTTTTCAGCAGTCTGTCAAAAGAGCTTAGATTTCTTGTTAAATGTATTTGTACAGCAATTGCACAACAGCACTTCACGTTTTAGATCAGTTTTTGTGTGCTTCTGCCACATTAGAGCTGTGTTACTTCCACTTACAATGAAGTCGCATGCATTCCCGCTGTCTAAATAACGCAATTAGAGCTAGGAAAAACTAAGAGATTACGCAGCCTGATACTAAACGCGATTCATTTCTTATTTCGATTGAAACTGTTACAAATTTGTATCACGATATACCGTTACTTGCCTAGTTATTCACATTCCACTTTGTATTATTCCCATTATGGAAATGGCTTGCTTTGCCGTTCAGTTAAATCATCGAAACGCAGTCCTGAGCTCAGAATACCTTGACCCAAACAAAGCAGGTGGATCTATTCTTCTCCCGTCCTTATTTGCATATCAGAGACTTGTTTGATGTTAATGGGGGAATATGGCGGCCCCGTCGCGCCTTTAACAAGCACATGCACTATTCCCTAAGTGCATGCAAATAAAGGGGTCATTTGATTTTGAATTCAGAAATGTACTGGGGTTTCAGAAGAAGAAAAAAATAAAAATGATCAAGTTTTATATACACACACATTAACGGAGCATCTGGTTTACACACGGCATGTTGTTTAGTCATATTTATTTCATAGTGCACAGTTGAGCCAGTCCAATGCCCCTGATCTTATTTACTAAATAAATAATGTTCATGAACGGACGGATGAACGAGAGGAATCTATTTGTACGCAGCACACTTTACTGGGCCGCAGTAACGGCTCGTGAAGCCTCATAACTGTATGGTGATGTCAATATGTTCAAGCCCTGGTAATACTAATCTCCACTTTCCTCATTTAAGCACCCCTGTGTGTCAGACTCTGGTGAGTGGTGCAGGGTGAAGTGCACTTCTGACATGTAGGGAGTTCGTTTGGAAGCACTGTGGGGGATCTCAGGATTGGACTGAAAGGGAAGGGAAAAGGATTTGCATTTTATAGTTGAAGTAATGCTTAGACCAGGCTTTTTTGTGCAAACAACCCCGACTCAACATTATGAATTTTCTCTAACTCCAAGCTTTGGACATTTTATCATGTTCGTAACATCCATATTTATTCTACCCACATTCACTGGATATGAGCAGTCGCATGCTCTGACTGATTGGCTACTCTACTACTAGGATATCAGCTCATATACCATGAGTAGAGAAAAACAAAATGGCGGCGCGTGTTGCTGAACCAACCGAGGATGAAATAAAAAATACAAAAAAGGCAACAAAATATGGAATGAAAGTATTTCATTCCATATTTCATTCCAGATGGTAAGAATGTATCTTTTTTATTTTTCAAGAATTATAATTATTAGCACATTTTTCACAAATTGCTCCTGTCATTTCGTCGGATTGTTTACGTTCTAAGCGGAAATGATTTTGTCGGACGTTTTGTATAAAGATTTTATTAATTGAATTTGCAAAAAATACAAATAAAAATGCTCTGTTTCTCAAAATCCAGTAAATGTGGATCGAGTAGAACAGTTATTCCACTCAATCTCGTCATACATCGCTTATAGCTATCAGCTCATGTGCAACTTAATTTTGTGGAATAACTGTTGTGACTGAAACAATTGCCGCTTTTCCACTACAAACGCGGCTGAGTCGGGCTGAGCCGTGCCGTGCTGAGTTGGGCTGAGTCGAGCTGAGCGGGGCTATTGAAGCTGCATTTCGACTACAACCGCGCTGAACCGTGCTGGCTGGAAGTGGGTGGACACATTGGGTGGAGTTAGCGAAAGTGGGTGGACGTCATGTGATGTCGTTAAGCAGCGCAAACAGTGACATCAGTGATCTTTTAAGCGGTAGTCTCATGACCCGAATAGTAAACAATAAACATGGAGACATGGAGTCATTAGTGTTGCTGGTCTTGGTGCTGTGGCTTGTTGTCACCGACAACGCCAACAGATACTGGCAAGAGCGTATAGATGAGGCGAGGTGCATAAGGCTTCAGAAATTCTCATAATTCGTAATTCTTCTTCTTCCGGGTTTACGGTGTTTACAGATCCCAGCGTGCTCGCGGGGCGTGTGTGGGCATGTGAGGACACTCCTCCTCACCAATCAGTGCACAGGGGAGTGTCTGCTCACGCCCCCAGCCTCACTCGGCTCGCTTTGGCTCGCTTCAGCCCCACTCCAAAACGGTGCGAGTTTTAGGGGCTAAGCAGGGCTGAAGCGAGCCGAGTCGTGCTGTTCTTTGGTAGTCGAAACGCGAGCCGTGTCGGGCTGAAGTGAGCTGAAGCGAGCTGAAGTGAGCTGAAAAAGGGTAGTGGAAAAGGGCCAATAGATGAATATTCGTCGCACTGACATCGCAGTCTAGTGAGAAATGTTGTGTTGACGTATGAAAATAATCCACGCCAAAGTGGTGTGCTGTGAAACTCGGCGCATACTTAGTGTATCGTTCCTACATTTATAAGATTTAAAAGCAAGATTCGCTCAACACGTGAGACTCTAAAACACCTCTGTCCACCAGGTTTGCAAGTCAAACTGCAAAATGTTTCGCAATTTTATACACAGCGATATTAAAACACACGAAAGTGCACTTAAAACGTTCCGCCGCCGTGGTTTTGATTGTTGTCATGAGCTGTGTTCAGGATCGTGAATGCAACCTAAAATAACTCGTAGACTACTCATTTCGTCGTGGCTTGTCAGAATGCGAGTCCGAGTAACATTTTAAAATGTTGGAGCATGAAACTTTTCTTCAATGTTTCTAATATTAACTTGTAAAATTCAGTAAATTAATGCAATAAAAGAACACAATATGAGTTTCTATTGCAATCCCATTTCTAAATCAATGTGGTCACAACCCCTTTGAGAAAACCTGGATTAAATGTTTTGTATGTTTTAGTATGAGAAGTTTGCAGGCTTTACTATGCTAGGAGAAGCCATGGCCTAATGGTTAGAGAAGCTGCTTTGAAACCAAAAGGTTGCTGGGTCGATTCCCTGGACTAGCAGGAATGGCTGACGTGCCCTTGAGCAAGGCACTTAACCCCTTACTGTTACTCTGAGTATGTTGTACATCACTCTGGATAAGAGTGTCTGTGAAACGCTTGTAATGTAATGCTGGAAGTTTTCCAGTTTGCGTGCATTTTATCAGCGTGCAAGACTTTCGAACTGTTGGTCGAGTTTGAATCCAAGAGAAACTGATACATCTGTTTTTTGGGGGTTTTTTTTCCAAATGGTTTGCTTTTAGTCTGAACATAATTTTAAAAAAATCATTAGCTGAGGGCTTTGGGACGGGTTTTACAAGGTTTAAAGCATTTACTGGTCAGAAATATGCACTTAACGTACTGAGCGGTGGGAAGGTCCAATTCACACAGACTAAATACCACACCCTTTCTGTTCACAGCCCAATGATAAACTCGATTCATACAAACGATAAAAAGATGCTGAGATGGCCCTGATTGCACGGTTCTGTTTATTTCACACTAAAGCTCTTTACAGCATGAGCACACTTCAGTATTCTCGATTAAATCCAGATCCATGCCCTGCATGAAGGAAACGGGCTGTTACACTTACCGTTTTGAGCCATCAATGACGCCCGCTCGTTCCTTTCACGTTCTAGTGCTGAGAATGTAAACATTCAGGGAGAAAGTGCTGACGCATGGCCGTACCTTTATCATACGCGAGAGGTCCCCAGCATCCGCCAGCTCCAGCACTATATTTAGCTCGTTCTCCTCGATGAATGATGCGTGATATTTAATTACGTTGGGGTGATTGAGTTGCTGAAAGACAGACAAGCAGGATGATTCAGAGAGAGAGAGAGAGAGAGAGAGAGAGCATGAAATCAGCGAATGTTAAAAATTCACCAAAAATGGACTTTATTCACAACAGAAAACCCTGCGATATTAAATTAAGACGCAAACAAAAAAGAAGTTCGACTCGTTGCATGACGTTTCAATGCACGGCTGATGCTAACGTGGCAAGCCAGACAGCAGCAGAGCATAGCGTAATCTCCGTCCTCCATTTCTTTTTCCTGTTGGTTAGTCAATAAAGCAGAAGCAACGGCGAGGATGACAGAAACAGACAGGAAGCATAAAGAAAGAGTTCTTTTTTTTTTTAAGTGCAAGAAAGGGAAGAGAAAGAACAGGCCACTTTCAAGCCACGGAGAGCAAGCCAGGCCAGTGACGCGGCACAGAGCGTTATTAAAAAAATCTTCCTGCTCCAAGCTGATATATATGCTCATTTCCATCACAGTACATTTATTAGATGTATTTATGGATCACCCAGGAGCAGCTGGAGCATCGTCCTGCAGCGCTGTGTTTCCTTGAATCATGCTGAGAGCTGTAATTTCACCATCGTCTCGAAAACGTCTTGTTTACGACTCGGTGTTTATGGGGATACGGTTTTTACATCATGGTCATTCGGATATTTGAAGATCTCGCGCCCAGGTTAGGGACGTTCTCAGAAAATGTGACAAATTCAGTTTCAAAAACACGAAGTTTGGGTTTTTTTTCCTTTCTCTAAAACCATTAATCCTGGCCTTCTATTATACATTTATTTTAAGAAAGAATTTAACAGAGCAGTAAAAAAAATTATAATTGAGACAACTTGTCTGCATTTGCAAAAATTTTATTTCGCCTAAATAGACCAAAATGTCATTAGCGCCATGTGTCTAAATGAGGATTAGTGAAATTTAAATGAAAATAATGCCTTTGTTTATAATTTATTTTCACTTTTCTTTCTGAAATATTACCTCTATACCTTCACTTTTTATTGTGGAAAATATGATATTTGCTTCAACCGTTTTTGGTGTATAGCCTAAAATATATGTGCAAGAATGTGTACATTCTTGATGTCTTTACCGTTACCCAAATGCTGTAACTCAGGGCTTTGACACTAGAGGGCAGTGCAGCTACATGACAAAGGACCAGGATGTTGAGCAGCCATTTTGAAAAAATCATTGGTGCATGAATGTTGGAATCCAGGATACTGATCAGGTAAATATGAAATTTTGAGATGTCAGGAAAATTAAATGTCTTTGCCGTTACCCACAAATGATAAAAGGTAATGATGCTGCATGTTGAAAAAGTTTAGTTAGCCAAGTAGCAAGTTAGGATGGGATCTCATCTCGTTATCTCTAGCCGCTTTATCCTGTTCTACAGGGTCACAGGCAAGCTGGAACCTATCCCAGCTGACTACGGGCGAAAGGCGGGGTACACCCTGGACAAGTCGCCAGGTCATCACAGGGCTGACACATAGACACAGACAACCATTCACACTCACATTCACACCTACGGTCAATTTAGAGTCAGCAGTTAACCTAACCTGCATGTCTTTGGACTGTGGGGGAAACCAGGGCACCCGGAGGAAATGCATGCGGACACGGGGAGAACGTGCAAACTCCGCACAGAAAGGCCCTCGCCGGCCACGGGGCTCGAACCCGGACCTTCTTGCTGTGAGGCGACAGCGCTAACCACTATACCACCGTGCCGCCGTTAGGATGGGATAATAAACACAATTTGTTTTTCTTTTTTCTGCACTCAGTGACCCAAAAATGTCATGAGATGCCTTTACTGTTACCCCGTGTTGTCTTACAGGGATTGTAACTAAAATTAGCGCATACAATGATTTTAAAAATGTCTTTTCCATTACTCGTCACATTTTCTGAGAATGGCCCTTAGAAATCCTATGTGGACAACACAACATTATCATACTACTACTACTACTAATCTCATCTCATTATCTCTAGCCGCTTTATCCTTCTACAGGGTCGCAGGCAAGCTGGAGCCTATCCCAGCTGACTACGGGCGAAAGGCGGGGTACACCCTGGACAAGTCGCCAGGTCATCACAGGGCTGACACATAGACACAGACAACCATTCACACTCACATTCACACCTACGGTCAATTTAGAGTCACCACTTAACCTAACCTGCATGTCTTTGGACTGTGGGGGAAACCGGAGCACCCGGAGGAAACCCACGCGGACACGGGGAGAACATGCAAACTCCACACAGAAAGGCCCTCGCCGGCCCCGGGGCTCGAACCCAGGACCTTCTTGCTGTGAGGCGACAGCGCTAACCACTACACCACCATGCCGCCCCACTACTACTACTACTACTAATAATAATAATAGATGAAGCTCAATACCTTCAGAAGACACCTCAGCCCAAGAAACACACATTAATACCTTAAATGTTGCTTGGAGTATTTTGTAGATGAACAGAAAAAGGAAGCTGGGTCAGTTTAGCCAGTTTTTCTTATTAGGTTGATTTGTTCACTTGCTCTCTCTCTTTTGTTTTTTCCTTACCTCTCAGTTAGAAGATACGGTTTCTCGTTTTTGCAAAATTACTTTTTCTTTTTTTCATCGAAGGTGCCTTGAAAAAGCCAACAAAAGCAGTGGATGGTTTTTACTTGTGTGACAGGCCATGATGATTAACACGGGAGCGTACTGGACACAGATTCATACCTGAATGGTATCCATCATCTGAAACTTAACAAAAGTCTTCTTTGCACCCCTTGCTTTAGCGGCGACAAAGTGAATTTGTAACGTACAGCAAATCTGCCTGACCAATTCAGTTTAACTCCAAGTACACCACTTTATGCACTACGTCTTCGTGGTTTTAATAACTCAGAAGGCTTTTGGGACAATGCGGAATCAGTGTACCAAATTTCATTAACAGTTCAATGATACAGTAGATGCAGATGGTAGTGCTGTAGTACTTGAGACTGGTCTTGGTCTCGAGACCATTTTTTGAAGGTCTTGGAATCGACTGCATTATTACTCGGTCTTGTCTTGGTCTCGGACAGGGAGGACTCAGGATTTTAGTTTAAGACTAGTCAAGACCACAACTGTGGGGATTTCACTAAATTGCCTGTGCATTGTCTGATTTATTTGTTTACATCATTACTGTGATTGGATGTAAAACTTCCTGCATCAAATGTGACCAATAACGTGACTCATTGCTAATTCGAAATTTTCATTCCTGTTAGCGACTGTCACCCCTCCCCACACCCCTTCACACCCACTGGTCTGGTCCTGGTCTTGACTCAGTCTCGCCCTGCCTTGGTCTTGGTCTTGACTTGATCTCAACCCCTCAAATTCTTGGTCTTGTCTCGGTCTTGATATACTCTGGTCTTGGTCTTGACTTGATCTCAACCCCTCAGAGTCTCAGTCTCAATACATTCTGGTCTTGGTCTTTACTTCATCTCAAACCCTCAAAGTTTCAGTCTCAATACACTTTGGTCTTGGGTCATGTCTCGGTTATGACTCAATCTCATTTTAGGTGGTCTTGACAACACTAGCAGATGGCAGATAGTATAACAAGTTACACCCTTTGGTGCCGTGAAATAAATCAATAAAATTAATAAATAATCCGTACGATGTGAAGTGCTGCTGTAGTAATACCTCAAAAGGAACAAAACACTTGTGGCACAAATAGCCATGTTTATCAAATATGTGCTACGCTAAAACCCGTGAGCCAACTACTACCTATTGAGGTATTTCACTCACGTGACCAAGTCATGTGACGCTGCCATTTTGGACGGCACGGCTCGAATCAGTTTGAATGCGAGGAAGGCGACAAACGAAAAACATAAAAGAAAAAGGAGCGAGATGCAGAAAACACCTTCACTATCCAGCGACGTAGGGCATTTACAGGGTGAGCAGAGGGAGAGGTATTTGCAAAAATTGAGGTAAGCAGGCTTAGAGAACGACGTTTACCTGCTTCCACCAGGATTGTTCACTGACGTACGGAAGTACACGAAGCCCTCGTCTTTACCTGACTTCGGCCCACATGATCTGTATACCTATGTCGTTAAAAACCCATCGCCATACACAGGTATTGATCTGAAAGCGTATACGAGTTTGGATGCCTACAAATATTTTGTGTCAGGCTGGGTAACATGCCTACATCAGCGGGTTGTCCCTGGAGCCGGTGGTCGCCATCTGATTACAGCTAAGGTTTGTTCACATTTTCATTTACTTTCGGTCCTCAGGATAAACAAAATGTTATTAAATGTCATTGAAATAACTTCTTAGTCTGTTGAGACATGGCCCGTTATAAATTAGCTGTTACCAGGCAATGACCAAGAACTGTATTATTAGGGTCGGTGTAGTTGTAGCAGTGTATTAGCAACTAGCTGTTAGCACTAGCTAATGTCAACAACATCGTAGCTAGTATGTTACTGTAGCAATATTTACGTTCAGTCATTTGGATGACTGTTAAAACCTTTCAGTCTCAAGTTTTTCCTTTACTGGATTTACTAGTTTACTGAGCTAGCGCGCTCGGCCAAGCCGGGAGCCATCGCGCGCTCGGCGGCCGAGCCGGGAGCCATCGCGCGCTCAGCGGCCGAGCCGGGAGCCATCGCGCGCTAGCTCAGTAAACTAGTAAATCCAGTAAAGGAAAAACTTGAGACTGAAAGGTTTTAACAGTCATCCAAATGACTGAACGTAAATATTGCTACAGTAACATACTAGCTACTGTTGTTGACATTAGCTAGCTTGCCGTCCAAAATGGTGGACACCGGGGCGTCACGTGACCCTGTGACGTCAGGTGAAATACCTCAATAGCTTTTGAGAATTTATATTTCCTTAATCACCTCAAACCTGGTGTCACATGCAAGCTGTATTAGCTTCACCAAAATAATTTTACTGGGTTTCGCAGAGGGTCAAGTATAAAATAGCTGCCCCTTGTGGTCAAGGTTTGTATAACAAGCTAATTGTTATCTCAATAGCTACAGATTTTTTTCCATACTTTATCCTTCTCGGTGGAGGAAAAAAAGGGGTATGAAATTGTTCTTACACATTTCATTAATTTCCCTTCAGGGCTACTGAACTGCATCCTGGTCGGTATGGGTTAAATGACTGATTTGCTGGAAACAGGACCAACTAAAGTTCACTACTTGGTGGATGAAGTGTGGATGAAGTTTGACAGCTGTAAACGCATACAGATGTCAAAGCCAGTAAGAAGACAAAGGTAATTTTCTCAAAGACAAAGGCTTTTCTCGGTGGTAATCAGCTAATGCTGCTGCTGCACTTACTGGCAAACTAGACCTAGATACCTACCAACATTCAGACACCTCCAGTGTGTGCGTTTCTATTATGTGGTCCATGTATCTTTCTATCTGGGCTTGGGTTCTGTAGCTTGGTTAAGGTTAAGCAGCGAGTTTGCTCTCAGAAATTTAAATCAGGTCTTTGGCCACTTGATGAATTAGTGTTATAGGGTTGCTAAGGAGACCAAGGAGCAAGCACCATGTTCTAGACTCATTTTCCTTCCTTGTTAATACATATATTAATCATATAACTAAAATATACTACCAAACCAGACACTGATTAGCCGAGTCAAATTCCGGTATAAATCCAAATATTTAAGCAGTGAACGACATTTAAAAATGGTTGTTAAAAACGGTAAAATCTCGATGACCACAGGTCTGGACGACTGAGAGACCCTGCTCAAGCTGTCTGTGTGAGCTGATCTGATGAGATGGTGAGACAAAACAGTGCAGTGAGACCCCTCTGATCACCTGGACGCTCATGCTTATTGGACCTGTCGTTAACGTGCTAGTTAGCGTTCGCGTTGGCGCGAGCCGCAGCCTGTCTGAGGCAGTTTGATGAAGGCAAACGCTGCGTTTAAAGGCATGGGAGAACATGTGAGCCAGAGGATGTGCAACATCAAAGGGCACGTGAGGGAGTGCACAGAATTTCCACACTGTTGCTCTCATGCCCCCCTCCTTGCTAAACATTACAGAAAAAAAAAAGATTTGAAAAAAAATTATAGCTTTGGCGTTGAAAAAAAGTCAATCTCAGCCTGGAGGAACGGCATGAAGAAGCGCATGATCTGTACTTGCCTTACACAAGCAGAGAGAAAAGGAAAGAATGGAGAAAACGAGAGAGCTAGCAAGCAAGCGAGAGAGAGAGAGAGCGCACAGTGCGTCTGGTGGTGTAGATCAATTGTTTTCTCTCCCTCTATGTCTAGCCGTTCCTCTGTTATAAGGTCTCAGCAGAGGCGTCTTTAAAACAGCGTAATAGCAGCACATGGCATCGCTCTCTCCCCTCCTCTGGTTTCTTACCTTCAGGAGATCTATCTCTTTGATGCAATCTTGCCGGGCTTTGGCATCCATCAGATCGAATATCTATCAAAAGATCAAAAGAGTAAGAGAGGAGAGAGAAACATGGAAGGCATTAATGGCATTTGGAAGGGGGAAAAAATGGAGAAATAAACAAAAATAAATAAGCGTCAATGTAGCAGGGAGGTAAAAGGTGGCATGGGTAAAAAGGTGGTATTGAGTCATGCCATGGTGGTGGAGCAGCATGCCAATGTGACCACCCAAAACGCCTGCTTCAGCCAATCGCAACAGGGACAGCAGGGTCACGCTGTCTCTATAACAACACTGAAAAGAAACAGAGCATTTCTAATGTAGCCTAAAGCATAGCAATTGAGACACGATATCTTCGGGGTTTTAATAACTCAGAGGACCTTCGGGATAACCGTGTAGAGTTTAATGGCTCATACACCGATCGGCCATGACATTATGACCACTGAGAGGTGACGTGAATAATACTGATGATCTCATTACAATGGCACCTGTCAAGGGGTGGGATATATTAGGCAGCAAGAAAGAGAACAGTCAGTTCTTGAAGTTGATGTGTTGGAAGCAGGAGAAATGGGCAAGTGATCTGAGCAACTTTGACAGATTGTGATGGCTAGATGACTGGGTCTGATCATCTCCAAAATGGCACATCTTGTAGGGTGTTCCCAGTATGTACTGGTTAGTACCGAACAAAAGTGGTCCAAGGAAGGACAACCCGTTAAAACAGAAAGGTGTCAGCGTTAACCTTTTCAGCAGTTTGTGCTACAGTAGCACTTCTGTGGGATTAGACCATATGGGCTAGCCTTCGTTAGCCTGGGCCCGCCCATCCTAAGCGTGACGCAACACGAGGGCCTGTTGCGAACTTAGTCTGGCCAGGCAAGCTATCTACAGCTCTTCCAAGCTCCCGAAAAATCGGGACCCAATCAACTTTGAGCATCTCCAACGGCCCTGGGTAGAGGCGTGTTCAAGGCACTGACGTAGTAGAACTGCGACCGGAAGCCATAGATTGTTTACAGAATCTATGCCGGAAGCGCTTCATTCACGCTTCCGCATCTATTATGCATAGATGCTGTATTGAAAGCATTCAACGGGAAGTTCTCATTGAAAACGGAGCAAAGAGCAGCCCTGGAGGTATTTATTGAAAGGAAGGACGTTTTCGCCTTGCTCCCGACCGGCTTCGGTAAGAGTTTAATCTACCAGTTAGCCCCGTCGCGTCGCATACGTCAGAGGAAAGAGTGATGTGATTGGTTTAAGCTTCGTCACAGCCTTTTCTGGCTTCGACCAGTAGCAAACTGAGGCATTTTAGGGAGGCGGGTCAACCACGGGGTCTGGGAAACGGTTGAGCTTAATATCTTGGCCAGACCAATAGCTCGGAGAGCTTTGAAGTCGCGTTAGCCAGGCTAAGCCTTCGTGCCCCATGCGAATCACTGAGCCTTCGACACCCATGACGCTGTCGCCGGTTCACCGGTTGTCCTTTGGATCCTTGGACCACTTTTGTTCAGTACTAACCACTGCATACCGGGAACACCCCACAAGATGTGCCATTTTGGAGATGTTCAAGACCCAGTCATCTAGCCATCACAGTGTGACTTTGACAAGAGCCAAATTTTACGATTATACGTTTTACTAGAGGATGGCACGGTGGTGTAGTGGTTAGCGCTGTCGCCTCACAGCAAGAAGGTCTGGGTTCGAGCCCCGTGGCCAGCGAGGGCCTTTTTGTGTGGAGTTTGCATGTTCTCCCCGTGTCCGCGTGGGTTTCCTCCGGGTGCTCCGGTTTCCCCCACAGTCCAAAGACATGCAGGTTAGATTAACTGCTGAATCTAAATTGACCGTAGGTGTGAATGTGAGTGTGAATGGTTGTCTGTGTCTATGTGTCAGCCCTGTGATGACCTGGCGACTTGTCCAGGGTGTACCCCGCCTTTCGCCCGTAGTCAGCTGGGATAGGCTCCAGCTTGCCTGCGACCCTGTAGAAGGATAAAGCGGCTAGAGATAATGAGATGAGATGAGATTTTATGACCAATAAACATGTACATTTATTTTCTTATATTTTGTCAATTTAAATATCCCTTTTGTTAAGTACATAAAAAAACACCTTTTGTTTCATTTTCTTAACAACGAACAATAATTACTTACCCATATTTGTAAAAGCTGGAACAAACCATATTATTCTATTCACATTCACTGGACATGAGCGATCGCGCACTCTGATTGGCTACTCTGCTACTAGGATATCAGCTCATATAACATGAGGAGAGACAAAGAAAATGGCGGAGCGTGTTACTGAACCAACCACGGATGAAATAAAAACTCTACTCGAAAACAAAACACCAAAAAATAAAAAAAACAACAACAAAATATGGAATGAAAGTATTTGATGGTAAGAATGTATTTTTTTTCAAGAATTATTATGATTATTATGGTATTTTTCAGAAATTGCTCCTGTCATTTCACCGGTTTGTTTACATTCTAAGCGGAAATGACTTTGTCGGACGTTTTGTATGCAGTTTTTATTTATCGAATTTGCAAAAAAAAAGAAAAAAAAAAATGCTCCGTTTTTCAAAATCCAGTGAATCTCGTCATCCATGGATTACAGACAAAGTGCTATGCGCCTCATTGGCTATCAGCTCATGTACGACTCAAATTTGTGGAATAACTGTTAAATATTCACATAACTTTTAATCGAATATATCGAAGCAAGGACAGACTTACCTGGATTTTTTTCAAAGCTATTGGAGTGTTGTCGATCAGGTATTTCGCCCGATAGACCTCGCTAAACTGCCCTCGTCCAATCTTCTTCTCGATGTAGTAATTGGCTAAGCTGTTGTAGCCCATCTCCGGCTGTAGCGGCTTCTGTTACAGAAACAAAAAGAATCGGCAAAAGCTCAAAAGATACGTCAGCTCTGAATTCAGAAGAATGAAACAAATCGCATTTATTCACACCTGATAAGAAAGGAAAAAAAATGTAAATGTCGTGTTGGGTGACACTCTAATTTCCTCACTGCCCCGAGTGTTTTTCACTCCCTGAATGGCCTCTGCAAAATTAAAACGCCAAGCAACAGTCACGATTAGCCTTTTGGCTATGTCGCGAGAGGAGAAAAATAAACTAACTATGGTGACCTTTTCTGTTTCCCTGTCGTCCTACGAAAGACTCCCGGAATGAGAAGTGACACAAAAGAACGCGCCGTGTCACAAGCGGATATGCATAAGATGACCACGGGATAACCTTAAAGGACTTAACTCTGCACGTGGTGAGACAAGACCATCCTCGTGATCTATCCCAATCCATTATAGTTCAACCTAATCTCACTATTTCCTGCATCTAAACCAGGCTTAAATCATGCAACTCCAAGTTTTCACTTTATATTCATCCCTCCTGGTGTTGTGGAGTTTACGACAAAAGCTGGCACGCTTCCTCGAAGCTTATGGTGATCGCTTGAACTAAAGTGCAAAACACTTTTATACGTAGCACTGACAGCTATATGAGCCGTCTGCTGAATCTAAAAACTACAGGGTACGGTTATGTGAAGCGCCCGGGCTCAGAGGAAATGCACGCTGTAGCTTAGCACCCAACCTGCTGGGTGCTAGAAGGATGGATATAGATCAAGGGGCAGCCAATTTAAGCATTTCATTGTTTTGGTTTGACAGCTTTAAGGGGGAGAAAAAAGGCGAGAGCTGAAGAATTGCCCCATCCAATTAACACACTGAAGCAGCTTGTTTTTCTTCGTGACACCACACACTTATTCCAGGTACACATCTGGTGCCAAAGGGAAAAAAAAATCTTCCTTTCCTACATTTTTTTTTGTCCATTAATATCACGATTAGGGCAATTATGACTTATTTTAAGTTGTTTTTTTATTTTTCTGCTCTAAAGATGCCATTGTTTTTTGTTTTGGTTTTTTTCCCCCTCTCAGATGATATCTAAATCGCAATACTGATCCTGGAATATTGGCTTTTGTAGGAGTAGGACTGGGATTGGGGTGGGGTCGGGGTGATGGTGAGGGTGTGGGGGACGATTCCAAAAACACTGTGGGAATTAATGATACATCACGGCATTAGCGTGATCGCTCGTCCAATAAGTGCAGCTCAGACTGAAAGTCGCTGTGTAATCATGGCATGGAAAAGGATTTCTACAGGGTTGGGAGGTCATGTGATGTCGAAAAGGGGAGGGGTTTGCAAAAGGACGAGGCATTGCTTTCACTCCTCGCACGGTCGCTTGACAAATGTTAGCATGAGCCTGTAAAGCGGCGTGACAAGTGCATGCTGAGAGCAAAGTTGTGCTAATGTGTCCTGGCATGCAGCTCGCTAATCACACATTTACATATGCAATGACCTACATTTGCATGTCAGCTTGCGCACTATCCGGACTGATTAACGATGGGCACCTCCCTGCGCCTGGGAGGCGGAAGAAGGCCAGAGGGTGGCGGCTTTTTTGGCAGCCGAAGGGACGTGCTGCCAGCCAGGATTAGGCCTGACGCCACCCGAGCTCCAGACACTTCATTAGCGGTAATCTGTTTAGCAGTGGGCAGTGTATGTAAACTTCACAGGCCATTTGCCGCACCTTTTCGTCCCCTGGCCTCGCCTTCAAAGGGCAGCGGGGCGTGCTGACTGACAGGCCGTCTCATCCGAGCTCTGCTCTGTCACACAATTTAGAGCGCCGGGCTGAGAAGGAATGAAGTGCAGCGGAAGAAAAGGCTCCAGGGCCACCGGGGTCGCGTGCCACAGACGTGGCACAATTTGTACAGATCACAGCTTGCAGAAGGGTAGAGAGGCACAAAGGGCTCGTTTTCCTCAGCAGGAGAGGGACAAAACAAAAATAAGCAGTGGGGCGTAGGCAGGTGGAGCGCAGAGGAGGCACCGACCCCACAGTCACCGTGAGCTAGTCACATGGAGGAGGTAGTCAAGGTAAGTTTGCATCTGTAGTTTAGCTATCGAGGACGTCTTACCAGGTTAGCACTGTGTAGAAATCACACGACTATAAAACAGAATCAGATTATCGTCCTAATCACATATGCTATATTACTGCACCTTTAAACCTACACCAGTCTGATCCTTGTCCAGAATGAGAACTAAAAAAAAAATCTCACAGGAATAACTGCTGGTACACTTTTTTATTCAGGGAGTTAAGGATAATACATTCCACGGCCAAACGTTTGTAGACAGCTGACCATCACATCCAACTGTTGTCAAAACGTTAGAAAAACAATTATAGAGAATGTCTCTGGATGCTGTAGTGTTATAGTTTCCCTTCACTGGACCCAAGATGCCCAAACCTGTTCCAGCACGACAATGCTGTCGTGCACAAAGAGCTACATGAAGATATGATTTACCAGGTTCGGACTGGAAGAACTCCAGTGTCCTGTACAGAACCCTGACTGAACTCAACCCCACTGGAATTAACTGGAACACCGACTGAACCCAGGGTTCTAACTCGGCCTTTTCAGCGTATCGGGCCGATCCGCAGCGTTTCCTTACTGCTACAACCACAATATTGCCAACACGCCTGTAAAAGTTGCCGCTACAATCCTAAAAAAGTCTTTTTAGGATTGTAGCGGCAACTTTTACAGGCGTGTTGGCGTCAATCTCGAAAATGTGGTCTTTTGTTTCATTTTCTCGTTTCCCCAATGCAGCATACTCAACTTCCGGTCCACGTAAGCGCCCGGTGCATAGCTGCCCAAGTAGTTCCGTGTGGAGATGGTCACTGATCATGCTACTCCGGTTTACCGCCTTCCTTACGCTATGTTCGCAGTAAAGTGCCATCCGTGTTAAGAGGCACTTGCACACCATGCACGTAATGCATGCCGGTCCCCAAGCTAGATTTGGATAGTCATGTATTGTAATTAAATGTCTGAAGCTGAAAATAAAGCTGACACTTGGTGAACATCAACTGGTTGTTTTATTCTTATTCCATAAATATGTCACTAATATAGTTCTCATCTCATTATCTCTAGCCGCTTTATCCTGTTCTACAGGGTCGCAGGCAAGCTGGAGCCTATCCCAGCTGACTACGGGCGAAAGGCGGGGTACACCCTGGACAAGTCGCCAGGTCATCACAGGGCTGACACATAGACACAGACAACCATTCACACTCACATTCACACCTACGGTCAATTTAGAGTCACCAGTTAACCTAACCTGCATGTCTTTGGACTGTGGGGGAAACCGGAGCAACCAGAGGACACCCACGCAGACACAGGGAGAACATGCAAACTCAACACAGAAAGGCCCTCGCCGGCCATGGGGCTCGAACCCAGACCTTGCTGTGAGGCGACAGCGCTAACCACTACACCACCGTGCCGCCCACTAATATAGTTGAATATTAATTAAAATAAGTCTTCAATCAAAAACAATCGCAGCAACTTTTGGCAAAATATATATCTCATTAATGTTAGCAAAAAAGAGTGACTTTCAGGGAGGCCTGCAAGTGCCAGGAAATGCACTAGAATGCATCTCTGAGCATGAGCAACCCGTGAGCTTTTAAGGGGTCTAAGGTGGTCCCCAAACCCCCCGGCCATTATGACTGGTGCCACTACGCTGATATTTTGGTCCAGATAGAACCCTGTGAACCCCAGGCCTCCTCATTCAACATCAGTGCGTGACCTCAGTAATGCTCTTGCGGCTGAACGAACACAATTCCCTCCAAAATCGAGTGGAAAGACTTCGCGGTAGAGTGGAGTGAAGGTTATTATAACAGGACAGGGGATCAGGAATGGGATGTTCAACAAGAACATATGAGTGTGACAGTCATGTGATAGTAGATTTTATATATCATCTCATTATCTCTAGCCGCTTTATCCTGTTCTACAGGGTCGCAGGCAAGCTGGAACCTATCCCAGCTGACTACGGGCGAAAGGCGGGGTACACCCTGGACAAGTCGCCAGGTCATCACAGGGCTGACACATAGACACAGACAACCATTCACACTCACATTCACACCTACGGTCAATTTAGAGTCACCAGTTAATAGGGGTGTGCAAAATAATCGTCATGACAATGCATCGCGATACTAACTTTCACGATATACTGCATCGATTCTTGACGCCAAATATCGATTATTAATTTTAAAAAATGAATAAATAAAATTGTATGAATGGTTGGCGAACATCAGCCAAAAACAAGTAGAATACAACTTCCAGTCCTGTAGATGTCGCCGTGGAGTCTTTGACGCCCGCTGCCTTCATGCCAGTGGCATTTCCGGCGGCGGGCTACTGCGACCTAGACATTCTGCATAGACATCATATGCGACTGCGACTCTGTTTACAAATCTCGCTGGAACAGCGCGCACGACATGCTTGAGCGCTTTTTAGAGCAACAGCCTGCCATCCACGCTGCACTCCTGTCTGCAGAAATACGTAAATCTGAGAAGGACATCTGCACACTCACCGAGTCTGACATAACTGCTGCGGTACTACAACATGCTAAAAGAAATATGCTAAATGAGTGTATTGTTTCCTAATTTGAGGATGCTCCACAAACTATAAATGCATAAGGCATTTAAATATAATGTAAAGTAATGTAACAAATAATATAATGATGATGATAATTTAATGTACTGAGTAATATAGTATATATATTTTGATATTTATTATTGCCTTGTCCTCCCATACTGCAGGTGCTGCAAAGAAATTGAAAACTGCTGCTATTAGTTTTCTTTTATTATTTTTAGTTTTATAAATCCTATGCAATTTTTGTCATTAGTGTGTCCACTCGTTATGGAAACAGTATTTGTTTTAATGGCAACTACCTCCAAAGTCGTGTCATTAAATTCAGTTATGAACTGAGTTGCTCTAAGTTATGCATCAATTGGAGACACTATCCAGATCGTACACAGCCACTGGTAATTATGCTCTATTTTTTTTTTTACATTTTCACTGAAGTATGTTGAATATATCGCAATGCATCGCAATAATTCAAGAATCGTGATGCATCGTGATAGTATCGCATCGTAGCATGTGAATCGTGATTCGAATTGAATCGTGACTTCTTTGCCAATACCCACCCCTACCAGTTAACCTAACCTGCATGTCTTTGGACTGTGGGGGAAACCAGAGCACCCGGAGGAAACCCACGCGGACACGGGGAGAACATGCAAACTCCGCACAGAAAGGCCCTCGCTGGCCACAGGGCTCGAACCCGGACCTTCTTGCTGTGAGGCGACAGCGCTAACCACTACACCACCGTGCCGCCATATATATATATATATATATATATATATATATATATATATATATATCTGGAGGCTGAAAATGCTTCGCTTACACAGCCAATGACTTAGAATAATAATAATAATAATACATTTTATTTTAGAAGGAGCCTGAAGGAAAAGTGGCTGCCTGTAAACAGTACAACAGACTGCAGTGAGTGTTTTTCAGGGTGATGTCGGCCATATTTGTGGTATCTGCAACACTCATCAGCATTGCAGGCCAAACTGCTTGCATACACACCATCACCACCACCACGTGAGGGGAATCTTCCAGCTTCCTGCTTGCTGCTGACCGCAACCATGGTTGCTTTTCCCAAGCCGATACCCTAACACAGGGGTTTTCAAAGTGTGGGAGAGTCAGCCCCCCCTCAGAGAGCAAATAAACAACAGCGCCCCCCCTACAATTTTTGTTGTTGCTATACTTAATGTTCCATTCGTATTTTTAAAAAAATGGTTGTTGTACACATTTTTTTCTTTTACACATTTTAAACATCTGTGCTTTTTAAAACATCTTTTTTTTTTACACATTTTAAACATCTGTGCTTTTCTTTTTAAAACATCTTGTTTTACACATTTTAAACATCTCATAGCATCGTTAGCTAGCACCTCTTGGCAGACAACACACTGTGGCAGTGGAGCATCTTCAGATCCAGTCCATGAAAATCCAAACTTTAAATAATCGTGGTCATACTTCCTTCTTTTTTCAGTCCCCCCAGGATTTTGTGGGCCGTTTTTGTGATTGTTGTGGGCTAAAATGTCTGATGTTGCGGGGGGTTTTCCAAAAAATTGTGATGAAAGTTGTGGTGTTTTTTAGGTTTTTGTTGCGGTTACATTGCGGGAGGAAGTGAAAGTTGCGAGAAATTGTTGCGATTTTCTCTTTTTGTGATTAAAATTGAGTGATATGTTAAATATTAAGTTATTACTGAAAAACTATTGATTAAAAAAACAGACACTGAGAAATGGTCCTATAAACAACTTTACCAATATAAAAGATTACCAGGACTACAAAAATGCAGAAAAATAGGCTTTACTTATCCAAATGCACCCGTTGGTTCAAAAGTTAAAGTGCATGGAACCTCACAGCACAACATGAAGTTATCTTAAAATATAATATACATGCCTCAGCTTTCATGTAAGAAAAAACACTATTAATACTAGTACTGTGTGCAGGCAGTCTCTCCTGAAGACTAAATTAAACAGTAATTATAAACTAAGAAAATAAATGGCTCAGGCTTCATAGAAGAAAAAAAACAATTTGAACAAAATCTCACAGTATGATGCTGAAGCTGCCTAAACAATGGAAGTATGATGCTGAAGCTGCCTAAACAATTGTCTCGCACATGCAGTGTTGCCAGATACTGCTGACGTTTTCCAGTCCAAAATATGTTAAAAATCTGCCAAAATTCACTTAAAACCGCCCAATCTGGCAACACTGTGCGCATGCTGCTTCTCTTGAACGTATACATGGAAGTAAGGCGGAAGGTAGTTTGTCGACGTCACCTCAAGACGACGCCAACAATTGGTCAAATTTGCGGGAAGGTTGCGGTGATTGGATATAATTGCAACACCGCCCTGAATTCGCGGGGATTGGTTGAATCGCAACATCGCGAAATCCTGGAGGCTCTGTTTTTTTGCTTGGCCCAGACTCTGTCTCCTCACTCACTGTAGCTTTAGGTACTAAAAATCGATCCATTTTGTCTCTGGCAAAGGCTAGCTGAAGTTCGCTAAATGTCCGCAATAGTAACTTATTCTGGTTTATGTTTCCTCACATTGTGCCCCCCCGAAGAACTCTGGCGCCTCCCAGGGGAGGCGCGCCCCACACTTTGAAAAGCCCTGCCCTAACACACTAAGTGTGCGCTATTGCACCGGCTCGTGCCTCAAAGCAGTGCGTTTTTTTGTAGCCTCTGCTCATCTGAGATAAAACAAAAGAGGTGGGATTGTGAGCTTGATTATTGTATGATGCGACACGCTAAACCGTATCATTCCACTCCTAGAAAGGCGGCCTACTGAGGGTTGACCACTGGTGACACCAGGATAAGAAAGAGAAACACGAGCATGCAGCCCGGTGACGGGAACACAGGAGACGGAGTAGTGATGGAGGATGGGGTGGTAGCAGCATGGAGGACTAGGTGTGAGATGACAGCACAACACTGCCAGAAGCTGCCAGGGAGAGGACAACACGAGCAGTGAAGAGGTGCGAGAGCAGCGAGCCGGCCTTGGTGTTGGTGGGAGTGACAGGGCAAGGAAAAGGAAGGCGGGAGGGAGGCAACATGCCGGAGATCCACTTCTCATCCTTTTCATCAGCCTGGCCCATGCAATATTTATGCTTTCTTTACCCTCCGACAGTGGTTCTGCTTCTCCGCGTTCTGTTTTAGTGTTTAGAGCCCTCCTTGCTTGATGTCGGGATTTTTTGCTCTGTCAAAAATCCGAGGTGACGATCAAAATCGCGTCTGAAAATCTCACCCTCCCTCCCTCCCGCCCGCCCGCTTGCTCACTCACTCGCTCGCTCAGCAAGCAAACGCACCATTAAATAAGCAAGTCTTACCAGCTCATCTACTATACCTAATGCATATGCATCATACCTTCGGGACTTACTTAATTATGATAGCGCCAGCAATATTAAATGTGCGACTGCATAGAAATTTCACCTTCTCTACTTTTTAAGGCGGCGGTTCTCAAACTTTTTTTTTCGTCGGAGTGAACGTGAACGGTTGGGGATATAGTAATATTCTGGCTGTAAATTATTTTAATAATGTTTAATGTTTCAGAATGTCTACGAGGGCTCGTAGATACGAAATGATGATACGATATCGAAATTGGGGTAAATTATGTAGACGAGATGCTTCTCTGGTGTATTTAAGGACATTTAAATACGTCATCACAAACTGCCTGGAAGCGATTGATGTGATGCGATTGATTGTGGCCTTTATTTACATTTGGAAAAGGTTTTACAGATTTCTTATAATGTTTTCTTAAATTTCAAAATACAAATACATTGTAATTTATTATAAATGTATGTATGTATAACTAATAAACAAATTATACAGAAACCCCTTTGAGAATCGTGATCAGGCTTTTAGATAGAGGGGCGTCTGGGCGTCTTTTCGACGCCCTGTACTGAAAAAAACAAGAAATTGGACGCCCTACTTTTTAGTACGACGCCCTAAAGACGCCCTAATATTTCCGCCCGTGTTATGTCCGGTAACTTAGCTGAATATGTTAAAAAAATCGCCGAGTCTGAGCTTTCCGAGGATCTACAAGCTTTGTTGACACCGCCATTTTGGAAATTTCAGAAGTCTCGCTTTGACAGCTGTCTTTCCCGAAGACGCCCAGGGTTACCATAGCAACAGCACGAGCCCAGAGTACAAAATATAGGCACCCGCCGCAGAGCTACAGAAACACGCGTTTCTATGGCTGCACTAATTTCAAAGTTGTGAGAGCCCTCGTTATAAATAAATGGGTTATTAAATAAATTTGGTGTACAAAGCACTTGTAATATGCGTTCCCAGAGCAGAGGGGGAAAAGATGTATGCCTAGGAGACACTGGCATAAATATCCAGACAATATAGCCGTAGACTATATTGCCGCAGCTAAATGTGGAATGTAGTCTATAGAAAACCGGCCTTACCTGACATGTTATTTATCCCGAATAAATCCTTTTAACAGTAAATAACACATTTTCATGCAGATTTTCCCAACATTACAGGCTACGTAGTGGAGAGTGTGGTAGTCGAGCCGGCGGGTAGTATTTCTAGTAGGCTAAACAATAATCAAATACGACACGTTCTAAAGGATGCTGGGATTCCAAAGAACGCACGTGAAAAAACGAATACCATTATAATGTTTGAAGACTTAGCCATATTTCCTGTGTGTTTTTTTCTTTGTTATACTAAATCTTTGGACGCTAGCGGCTTTGAAAGCAAAACTGGTCAGCCGGGGTTGGTTGTCACACTGTGTTCGGGGTTGGTTGTCACATGTAATGCAATTGCAATAGGTGCACTACTGACTGAGACAAACACAGCTACAACAAGCTTTATTTATGTAGTATTCTGCGATCAGAAAGCTTTATAGCTAATTTGTCATGCTTAATATGCAACTCCAGCTCAAAAAATCCCAGAAATATACCCATTTTAATAATAATATTCATTAAAAATATACGCAGTTTGCAGTGTATTTTGTTTTGGTGTTCCCAAAGTTGATATTGTATTACCAATCTGTTATACCTACATGTATTTTGAATACATTTTCTTTAACATTTTTACATAATTCTCAAAAATATGTATGTATTTTCGGTTCCTGTACCGCCCCATTGAAATAACATTGTGACAACCAACCCTATAGGGTGTCACAATCTGTCAAAGTGTGTTTGACAGCCCATATCTTTTGAACACAACGACATAAAGTAGAAATACCACCTTCCAGTCGTACCTGAGACTTGCAGCTTCCTTTGACATTAAAGAAAGACATTAAAGAAAGTTGTTTTACCTAAAATGAATCTGGCTTGAATTTTTCCATGCACACATGCCTCCCCCCAGTCCAGCCTTACTATTGATACAAGAATGTTGTAACAAAGGCAAAAACACTTGGCTGTATTGCTCAAAATTTGCTGTCAAAATGAAGGAAATAGCATTTGAGAGCATTAGAAATTTCAAAATTTTCCGGGGGAGTACCCCCGGAACCCCCTAAAACACTCGTGCCAGCAGCGCTCAACGCGCCGCTACACCTCGCCACATACAGTGACACCTGCAAAAAAGTTAGACTCCCTAAAAAAAAATCCTGCCTAAAAGCCTGATCGTGATCGGATACTTGTGTCATATCACCCATCCCTTACGTCTACTATTTTTTCACAAGGCTCACGATTCAGATTGTTCTTCCACTGCTTTTCAGTTCCACAAATAATCGATGACGGAATCTGCAGAAACCGAACAAATAGTTTTGCACCCTGCAAAGTCCTTCTGAAATCTATATACCACTAACAGCACAAGACTGGAGGTGAGACAGGCAGTCAGTCCAAAACATATACAGGAGAGGGTCATGTCTTGGGTCATTCAGATTCTGTAAAGCTACTTTGGGACAATGTCTATTGTTAAAAGCGCTACACAAACAAACTTGACTTGACATGTTAAGATTTGGACCAGGTTATTATTCCCAGCCTTCTGGTCTTATAACAGACAAGAGTGCTCTGAGAGCACAATATACCCTACTGGCAACCGTGCCATAACTCTGGTAAAATGCCACTGAATTAAACGAAATTGCAATATGTGCATTATTAACAAAGAATCCTGTCATGTTTCATGAAATTCCTCCAAAAATTGAGAGAGGAGTTGATTTCAGAAGGTGAGTACCCTTCCTGGGACGGACGGACATCGCCATATCGGATAATCCCTCTTCGGGCCTTTCAGCCAGCGGGGGATAAAAATTGTGAGGGAAGTTGATTTCAGAAAGCAAGCACACCTTGATGAAATTGCCAAAGTACAAGTTTGTTAATAATCAAGGGCATGACTCTGAGAAAATTTGCCCAAATTAATCAAAATTTAAATGTGTGTATAACTGTCATATAACAAAGCCTTTTGCTAAGTTTGGTGAAATTCCTCCACAAATTGTGAGAGGAGTTGATTTCAGAAGAACGTACACCCTCATGAAATTGTCAAAGTACAAGTTATTTAATCAAGGGTCAAAACTCTGGGAAAATTTTGACAAGCGAAATTAAATCACAATATGCG
This sequence comes from Neoarius graeffei, assembly GCF_027579695.1. Lineage (NCBI taxonomy): Eukaryota > Metazoa > Chordata > Actinopteri > Siluriformes > Ariidae > Neoarius > Neoarius graeffei. The sequence goes on from NC_083583.1 coordinate 66,979,793, forward strand.
TATTACCGTCATATAACAAGACCTTTTACCAAGCTTCGAGAAATTCGTCCAAAAATTGTGAGAGGAGTTGATGGCAGAAGGCAAGCACACCTTCATGAAATTGTCAAAGTACAAGGTTGTTAATCAAGGGCCACAACTCTGGTAAAATGCGACCGAATTGAATGAAATTACAATATGCGTACTACCGATATATAACAAAAAATTCTGCCAAGTTTCATAAAATTCCTCAAAAAATTGTGAGAGGAGTTGATTTCAGAAGGTGAGGACCCTTCCCGGGACGGATGGACAGACATCACCACGACATAATCCCCCTTCGGGCCTTTCGGCCAGCGGGGGATAAAAACTGACCAACCAACGTAACAGAAGGTTTTCTGTTTGCGGGAAAGTCATGGCCTAATGGTTAGAGGAGCAGCTTTAGGACCAAAAGGTTGCCTGTTCAATTCCCCGGAGCAGCAAGAATGACTGAAGTGGCCTTGAGCAAGGCATCTGCTCCCCAGGCTGCTCTGGGTATGTTGTACATTGCTCTGGATATGAGTGTCTACTAAATGCCTGGATTGGAATGGAAGGCATTGGAATTGGAATCCCATCTTGAATGCTTGGCCCCCTAAATCGCTAAAAATTCAAACAGAAATACGACCTGAGCAGTTATAATTTTTATCATTCTATTCTACTGGAACATTGGAAATCAATCCATGGATTAATTAGGAGTGAGATTCGGGGGGAAATAGTAGATCCATACGGAAAGGAGGCGAATAAAAGAAAACGAGTGGAACAAAGAGAGAACGAGAGAGAAATAAATACACCACAGGACACACAGAGAGAGAGAGAGAGTGAGAGCTAGCAGCTGAGCTTCAACACCTCTGTCTCCGGCAAAGCAATGGAGAAAAACACACGATAGCTTTTGTGTGCAGGAAGCGCTGCTTGTGCAGAGAGCAGAATCTCATTATCACTTCTCATACAGCACGCAGGAGGAGCCAGAGAGGAGAGACGGTGTGAGCAGACCACCGCCTGTCTCTCTGCGGGGAGATTGACAGTTGGAGAGGTTCGGCGCAGGCAGATGTGGAAAGGGGGCGACAGGCGAAGCGAGCCAGCTATGGCAAAGGTTGGTAAAATAGGAAGAACAAAGGAAATAAAGATGACAAATTAAAAAATAAAGGATTTTTTTTAAATGAGTGTCAGTTCGGTTTTCATCAAGTGCTGATCTGATCTCGGGAACGACACGGAGGATTAATTAACGCTGATAATTCGGAAAGGAATGCTTTGTGTTGGGGGCGTCGTGGCTCAGGTGGTTAAGGCGCCATACCATGAATGCGGGCGACCCGGGTTCGATTCCGGCCCGAGGTCATCTCCCGATCCCTTCCCGTCTCTCTCTCTCCCGCTCATTTCCTGTCTCTACACTGTCCTATCCAATAAAGGTGCAAAAAGCCCAAAAAAATATCTAAAAAAAAAAAAAAAGGAATGCTTTGTGTCATCGCTTGCATCAAAAAATAAAAATAAATAAATAAATACTGAATGCAACGTATGTGTGTGTGCAGTCCACATCACTAGCCATCACACACTATAGGAGAGTAGGAACATCTTTCGTTAATATGAACGACCCCCAAATGTGTGATCCAAATGTGTGATTAATATCCAGGGAAAGAGACGCAGCACACCTGACACGCCCTGCTCATGCTGTTTTGGCCTTGTAATGGGGGCAAATTAGCACACTTGTGTGTGTGAAACCCTAGGAACGAGTGTAACATGAGAAAGAGAGCTTATTCACGTCATTTGTTCGTTCATTCATTTGTTCTCTGCCTTAACAACCCACGGATAAACAGCACCCTTTAGATCCGGGTTGTGAAGCGAGAACCAGATTAATTTAAAGCGAAATAAAAATGTTCAGCTTTCCCTGAATTAGCTCTCTAACTTTAATCCTAATCTGGATTTGTTTTCTCACTAAATTTATACAAGTCAGCTTGGTGGGAGTGTACGTGTACATGCACCTACCTGTGGTTGAAACACTGCTATTGGTGGCTGCTGGCCTTGTAGTTGGGCGTCCATGCTGACAGGCGCTCAGTGCCTTACACCCCTGTCAGAAAACGAAACACACCAATAAATCACATGAACAAGTAGCACTTCTCACCATTTCAGTGCTCGCACTCTGCTCAAGGTATGCCTGCGAATCTGGTAATAGAATTAGAGCAGCGAGCTGCACTCTGGCAATCACATGCTTCCGAGGAAATGGCTGTCTGGCGTCACCTTGTCGCAGAACCCTAGCCAGTGAGAACACGACACCTACTGTGATAATGAGACCTGTCATGGAGCCGCCGAGCCGGAGCGCGGCAAGCGTTCCATTTTAATCCTAAAAACTCGTCTGGGGAATGAATAAAAAAAAAAAAAAAAACTTTACCTCTACATGTGAACTCTTTCCCATGCACAAGCACTATATTGATATATACAAAGTTTTTCAATGCTAAGTTTATACCTTCACAGATTGCCTTATTTATTTTCTTTCTTTTTATTTTACATACTGTATCAGATATTTCTCTTCGCCTCGTCCGACCTGCTTGAGGTTCTCCGAAACCCTCCTGTGCGGATTCTAGGGAACAGTTTTGCAAGCCAGTGACGTCTCCTTCGACGTCTTGTGTTCAGGGCGATTCCTGAATTACGCGGCGAATTCCAAGTTGGAACTGGTTAACCGTCTCGGTGAAAGGAATAAATTAACTTCGCTTGGTGACAGAACGAATACAAAAGGTGGCGGTGTGCTCACGAGTGGCTGCGGTAGATAGGCCTGTACGTGGCAGCCGTCAGAAATTTTAATGATCCATCACTTGTCACATGAGCATCTTGCACGGCATGGGGAAGCAAGCTCGGTGCCCTGCCATAGATAGATACCGCAGAAATATGAAGAGCAAGACCCACACACACACACCTCCACCGCCCCCTCCCTCCGTTCATAAAAAAATAAAAAAATAAAAAGGCCATTTGCATGTCGTTCACCTCAGAGCGCATCCGCCCCCGCCATGTCGTCAGGAGTGTGGAGAGCATGAAGCTGGAGCCAATTAAAATGCTTCATGCTGGAGAACGGAGCGATACAGCCCAAGCTGTCACCACGGCAAAATAAAACCTGCCTGATTTTTCGTGAAGGTTAATAATGCTAATTAAGCCGAAAACTCAGGCCTGGGGGTTTGAGTGGCAGCTTGAGGACGACACGTTGTCTGTTGTCTTCGGCATTGTTTCGTTGTTTATTCTCCTTTTTTTTTTTTTGGATAGTACGACTCTTTGCTGAGGACGGTGAAGTAAATTTCCTTGCATGGACATGCGGTATTTTAGAGGGATCTCCAGGACAGACGGATGAGTAGTTAAGCAGACTTTACTGCTACCTCGTATTATCATCCGTAACGTCGATACAATAACACAATAACACTGACACAATAACGAGATGGTTTTGCTCCGAATCATTAACCCTTGACCTTGATACCGAAAGAGAAAGAAGTGCTGAATATGGAAATAGTGAATGTGGATTTCACTCAAAAGTAACTTCTTGTTGAGTCTAAGATTCCTGTTCTTGGCTGCAGGAGTGGAACCCAATCTGTTCTTCTGTTGCATACTGAGATGCTTTTCTGCTCAGCACGGTTGTAAAGAGTGATTATATGAGTTACTATATCCTTCCTGGCAGCTCGAACTGCTCAATCTGTCCATTTTCCTTTGACCTGTCTTATCAACATGGTGTTTGTTTCCACCCACAGTGTTTCCACGGTGTTTGTTTCTCTTACTCATTTGATGTTTTTTGTTTTTCGCACCATTCTGTGTAGCAGTTTCTGAAACATTCAAACCAGTCCCATTCTGGCTCAAACCAACACCCATGCCACAGTGAAAGAAAGTCACACTTCACTGTGAGATCACAATTTTTCCCATTCTGATGTTTGAAAATTGTGAACATTAACTGAATAATTTGCATCTGTGTGATTTGATGTATCGTGCTGTATCTGTGTGATTTGATGTATCGTGCTGTATCTGTGTGATTTGATGTATCGTGCTGTATCTGTGTGATTTGATGCATCGTGCTGTATCTGTGTGATTTGATGTATCGTGCTGTATCTGTGTGATTTGATGTATCGTGCTGTATCTGTGTGATTTGATGTATCGTGCTGTATCTGTGTGATTTGATGTATCGTGCTGTATCTGTGTGATTTGATGTGATTTGATGTATCATGCTGTATCTGTGTGATTTGATGTATCATGCTGTATCTGTGTGATTTGATGTATCATGCTGTATCTGTGTGATTTGATGTATCGTGCTGTATCTGTGTGATTTGATGTATCGTGCTGTATCTGTGTGATTTGATGTATCGTGCTGTATCTGTGTGATTTGATGTGATTTGATGCATCATGCTGTATCTGTGTGATTTGATGTATCGTGCTGTATCTGTGTGATTTGATGTGATTTGATGTATCGTGCTGTATCTGTGTGATTTGATGTATCGTGCTGTATCTGTGTGATTTGATGTATCATGCTGTATCTGTGTGATTTGATGTATCGTGCTGTATCTGTGTGATTTGATGTATCATGCTGTATCTGTGTGATTTGATGTATCGTGCTGTATCTGTGTGATTTGATGTATCGTGCTGTATCTGTGTGATTTGATGTATCGTGCTGTATCTGTGTGATTTGATGTGATTTGATGCATCATGCTGTATCTGTGTGATTTGATGTATCGTGCTGTATCTGTGTGATTTGATGTGATTTGATGTATCGTGCTGTATCTGTGTGATTTGATGTATCGTGCTGTATCTGTGTGATTTGATGTATCGTGCTGTATCTGTGTGATTTGATGTATCGTGCTGTATCTGTGTGATTTGATGTATCGTGCTGTATCTGTGTGATTTGATGTATCGTGCTGTATCTGTGTGATTTGATGTATCGTGCTGTATCTGTGTGATTTGATGTGATTTGATGCATCATGCTGTATCTGTGTGATTTGATGCATCATGCTGCTGTCGATCACGGGATTGGCCAATTAGAGAACTGCATCGAACAGACATCAAACAGGTGGATGGATGGATGGATGGATGGGTGTTCCTAATAAAGTGGCTGGTGAGTATAGCTTTTCGTCTTTGTGAGAGCAAAATTCAGGTTAGAGAGATTATACTCACTAACACAAAAGAAAGAACTCGTGTTCATGGATCAACACTAGAATCTAACACTTAATAACGAAGCGGTGGGAATCGAACTGCGTCATCTGCTCCCTGAGACGGAGGAGGATTTATGAGCTGATAACTTGCTTGCTACTGAAAGGCACTTGTGTTCTTCTTCTTTTGGTTGTTCGATCGCAGCACAGAAAAAGGTGCAAATAAGACAAGATTGAAACATTTCCACGAAATCAAGTCGTACGTGAGCTGATAGTCGGCTATAATCCATGTACGGCGAGATTGAGTGGAATAACTGCTTTATTCGATCCACATTCAGTGGATTTTGTGCTAAAAGTGCAATGAAAACTGAAACATTAGACGCAACTAGCTTAAAAATCAACATGCAGAACGTGAGGTGTGATCTGACCTGAAAAATGGTGAAAAAGATATTTCTTGCCAGATGGCCGAGCCGTGTGGATCAGTATTACACAACATGATCAGAAATATGAGACTGGAAAAAAGACTTTACAAAACCAAGTGCTGCTCGACTACTGAGAGAACGTCGAGATGGAAATTTACTATCACCGTTATCAGTGTTCTCATGGTGCTGTTAAAACGTGTTCAGAAAGCACTGAAACACAGGCTTTATATCGAAAACCATAAATCTAATGAGCAGCACGCTGCACCTCTTGTTTACAGAAAATAACAACATTAGGGCTGCTGTTTATAGCCACTTCTCTCTCCATTAATCTGTCGACTGAATCAAGAAATAATAAGTAGTACTCTCTGCTCTGAGGTGCTGGGGGCGTGTTCACTGAAGGTGCTGAAACCACGCCCACATCTCCTCCCTGTAGATTCACAGCAGCGGTTTAGGCAAGTGGTTTATCTGAGCGACTGTTAGGACAGACCAATATATACAACTACGAAAAGCAAAACAACTCTCTCTCTGTCTGTCTCTCTCTGTCTCGCTCTCTCTCTCTGTCTGTCTGTCTCACTCTCTGTCCATCTCTCTCTCTCTCTGGCCATCTCTCTCTCTGTCTTGCTCGCTCTCTCCATCGCTTTCTGTCTCGCTCTCTCTCTCTCTGGCCGTCTCTCTGTCTCACTCTGTCCATTTCTCTCTGTCTTGCTCACTCTCTCTGTCCGTGTCTCTGTCTGTCTGTCGCTCTCCCTCTGTCCATCGCTCTCTGTCTCACTCTCTCTTTCTCTGTCCATCTCTCTCTGTCCGTCGCGCTCTCTCTCTCTGGCTGGCTGTCTCGCGCTCTCTCTCTCTGGCTCTCTGGCCATCGCTCTCTCTCTCTCTGTCCCGCTGTCTCTCTCTGGCTCTCTGGCCGTCGCTTTCTGGCCGTCGCTCTCTCTCTCTGTCCCGCTCTCTCTCTAACTGTCTCTCCTCTTTCTCACTGTCTCACTCTCTCTCTCTGTCCATCTCTCTCTGTCTCGCTCTCTCTCTCTCAGCTAAGTTCTGTCTCACCTTTCCTCAGTCGAGTCAGTGTTTCAGTCAAGTCTGTGTTTAGATCCCTGTAACACCCGGAGGTGTGTGTGCTCGCTTTGAACATTAACACAACACCTCACTAACTTGTCTCATCACACAACACAGAAAAACTATATTTTCTTTTCTTATCGAAGTTCAATAGTCTATGAATGAATCCATTTTCAACTAGCATTTAGCATCTCAGCACTAGAGCTGAGCACACCCGTCCTGTGGGCTGGACTGGAAAAAACACCACGTGTGTTTAAATTAAATAAATAGAAACAAGATTCTCTTTATTTCCTCTAAACGTTGCGATGTTGAATTTGGCTCCAGGGTGTCACTGAGCCATGATCTGTGACCAGCCCAAAAATTCTCTAACTCCACAGTTCAGTCTGACACAGTTCCATCTGTTCACATGTTTTCAGCAGCTATTATTATCAAATGTATTTTCCCTGAATTTGCTTTACATGGACTTTAAAGGGATAGTTCGGGATTTTTGACATGAATCTGTATGGCATCCCCATCAATAGTGTCGTGCAAACACACTGACTTACCCCTGACAGCATCCTGTGAGTCCAGTTCTTGTCCAGTTTTGGTCCAGACGAAAGTAGTCCGGCAAGTTTGTTGGGGTCACGAAAGTAAAACGTTTTTCGTCTCAAAACAGTATGTGTTCAAATGAGTGATATATTTGCATCACAAAACCGTTGTCAAATAAAAAGTCAGACCTCGAAATCGCTTGGCACTATTTTCTCTCCCTCGGTATCACTGCGCGCTGCCGCCAGGTGACAGCCACGGCTGTTTCATTCATTGTTTACTAGTGATGGGAATTTCGGCTCTTTTTCGGGAGCCGGCTCTTTTGGCTCTTCTTACTATAAAGAGCCGGCTCTTTCGGCTCCTGAGATTTTATTTTTGATTTAAAGGAATACGCCACCCCCAGATGAAATTGAGTCAGTCCCTGCAGTCCCTAGGGTTGGATGAGTGAGCCAAAGCGTTTTGTAGCCGACCCAGCCATTGTCCTGATCTATAAACGCCCCGGTTAGCTTAGCTTAGTCACTGTAATCAGGCGTGTCCAGCTAGCATTGTCGTTACAAAAGTGAATTAAATAACTCAAGATTGTTTATAATTATTTCTCATGACTTGTACATTCACATCGAGTACACATCTCATCTCATTATCTCTAGCCGCTTTATCCTTCTACAGGGTCGCAGGCAAGCTGGAGCCTATCCCAGCTGACTACGGGCGAAAGGCGGGGTACACCCTGGACAAGTCGCCAGGTCATCACAGGGCTAACACATAGACACAGACAACCATTCACACTCACATTCACACCTACGGTCAATTTAGAGTCACCCGTTAACCTAACCTGCATGTCTTTGGACTGTGGGGGAAACCGGAGCACCCGGAGGAAACCCACGTGGACACGGGGAGAACATGCAAACTCCACACAGAAAGGCCCTCGCCGGCCCCGGGGCTCGAACCCAGGACCTTCTTGCTGTGAGGCGACAGCGCTAACCACTACACCACCGTGCCGCCTCGAGTACACATATCAATGCAAATTAACATGAAGGGATTTACTAGACCAATTTATATCTGGAACTATTTTCAGCCACAGCACAGGCAAAGCACCGCTGCAGGCGCAAAGACACCGCGCAGCGCCTGAAAACGGGTGCGCAGTGCCTGAAAACCCGTTTTCAGGCGCTGCGCGGTGTCTTTGCGCCTTCCTTTTCCTACCTATTCCTTTAATTGCTGCAATTAACTAGTTAATTCTGATTCTATTTCTCCTCAGTTATAATCTGTCCTGCTTTTGAAAAGATCCTCTCTGGGGGGACAGATGCTGCCACTATACACATCCTCCGTGCCATCACGTGTGTAAGCCGTGGATAGAGTGCAGCCTTGGTCTCCCACCAGCTTAGTGGGTCTGCGTTTCGCTGTCACCTGGCGGCAGCGCGCAGTGATAAGAAGGGAGAGAAAATAGTGCCAAGCGATTTCGAGGTCTGACTTTTTATTTGACAACGGTTTTGTGATGCAAATATATCACTCTTTTGAACACATACTGTTTTGAGACGAAAAACGTTTTACTTTTGTGACCCCAATAAACTTGCCGGACTACTTTCGTCTGGACCAAAACTGGACAAGAACTGGACTCACAGGATGCTGTCAGGGGTAAGTCAGTATGTTTGCACGACACTATTGATGGGGATGCCATACAGATTCATGTCAAAAATACCGAACTGTCCCTTTAACGCAAGCTTTTCAAACCACGATGATCAACTGTGGCATTAATCCTGATTCAAAGTTTTCAAAGTCGGAATCTGGTCACCATTTCATCCCTGATAGGATGATAAAGATACAAATCCAGCTGCCAATCTGTTTATCTGATCACTGAAGAAACAAAGGACAAAGAAAATTGCTTTGTAAAAGACCCAGACCTGCTTTCTATGTTTCGTCCGTTTGTGCATTTATGGACCTTCTTTACATTTTTCATGTTGTTTTTACAGAGTAATGATAATTTCCCAGCGGAAGTAAACAGTCGGGCCGCAGACTGATCATGTGTGAGGGCAATAGTTGATTTCATCAGTTCAGCCCATTACACCCGATTCCTCACCACCTTTTACTGTGTGTCCCTGGAGACGCCCAGAGCTTTCTCTGCTTCAGTTTCTCCTCTGCATTCCCTTTAAAAAGCAATCAGGGCGACCTGCTCCTGCAGACCTTTGTGTGTGCCACCGATTTAAACCCACCTGCTCTCGAGCAGCTTTCATGGACCAAGAGCCTGAAGTGTGTGCACCTGTGAGCCTCTCGCTCTCTCCGACTCAAAAGGCTGCTTTCGATGACTTGGCACAGGAGCAATAGAGCGTGTCGCCGTCTTGCCATTGTCGCCCAGCTCTCGAGCACCGGTGTAATGAATCAGGCTTGACCTGAGTTTTTTGTTGGGCTGCTGTCAAGCCAGCAGGTGCTTTATAGACCAGAGACTGAGCAAGCATGGTTAATTACGGCTGGACGAGAACAAGAGCAGCTCCTGTTTGATGTGTACGTCTCACATGCAGCCAATTTGAGAAATTGCTTTATTTAAATAACAGAAGCCAATGACGCGTCTTACCTAAACATTAGTGGTGTAGTGATACGATGCACCATGATGTATAGTATATATATTATCCTTTAACATTATACTCATAGCTTCAGAATACACGACACTCAGCCGATGTTCATTCACCTATTAACCTTCACACTGGAGTGAATTATTTTAATAATCAGGGTGATTTAAAGGTGCAATAATCATCATAATTGTCATCAACCAGTTTAGAAAACTGACTTCCTGTTTATAATCCTTGTTTGTCTTTGGATGTACTTCCTGTCAGTCATTTTACAGACTCATTTCCAGGCCACGGTAGATCCTGAGGGTGGGGCTTTGTGAACATGGTCAGGAAACGTAACACGTCTTGAATATATTTAACAATTATAGAGGCAGAGAATTGTTTTAGTGTGAATACGCAGGTGATTATTTTTTTTAAAAATAGATAGAACTCGACACCAACGGCGTCGATGGGGATGCCTCCGCCCGGTAGACTACATTACAAAGTTACATTTTTTTTGCCGTTCTGCCATGCTAGTGCGTTTTACCGGGACATGAGATTTCAGTATTTTTATTCTTCTCGGTCTGTAGCTTGAATAAGGCCAAGTTTACATTAGACCGTATCTGTCTCGTTTTCTTCACGGATGCACTGTCCGTTTACATTAAAACGCCTGGAAACGCCGGGAAACGGGAATCCGCCAGGGTCCACGTATTCAATCCAGATCGTGTCTGATCCGGTGCTGTGTAAACATTGAGAATACGCGGATACGCTGTGCTGAGCTCTAGCTGGCGTCGTCATTGGACAACGTCACTGTGACATCCACCTTCCTGATTCGCTGGCGTTGGTCATGTGACGCGACTGCTGAAAAACGGCGCGGACTTCCGCCTTGTATCACCTTTCATTAAAGAGTATAAAAGTATGAAAATACTGCAAATACTGATGCAAATACTGCCCATTGTGTAGTTATGATTATCTTTAGGCTTGCCATCCTTCCACTTGCAAGTGGTAAGTGATATGCACTGGGATCACACACACAGCGGCTCAGTCCCGAATCACTGCTCGTGCGCTATACTCACGCGCTCTGTGAGCTGCGCAGGGCCGGAGTGCGCACCCTCCAGAGGGCACTCGCTGTTCAGGGCGGAGTGATTTGGAGCGCAGGATGCCTGCGGAGCCGAGCATATTGGCATTGCTGTGTGCACGCGAATCGTGTATTGGTGTTGCTGTGTGCACGCTAATCGTTTTAAAAACGTTAATCTGATGATCCGCTGATACGGTCTAATGTAAACCCCACCTAAGTTTAGGCTACTGAATAACACTTTCAGTTAAAGTTCAGTCTGGTGCTTTTGTGCTGACGCTACAATAGCCTACTATCACAATAAATATCCCCCGTAACATTTCCCATTTTCTACTCATCTTTCTGTGATTGCCCCTCTTTCCCACGGTTGTATGTTGTGGGTGTGGCATTAGGTGGGAAAAGTGCTTTTTAGGGATTCATCAGATCATTCAACTGAGAGATAACTGAGAGCTGGTTCGGACCGAGCTGAGAAATATATTCGCTATGCAGAGAATAACGGCATTTTTTAAAAGCAATGATGGTGGAAACAAGAATAAAAGAACGGACGAGGAAGAAAGTGTAGTGAAGAAAGCTAGAACGATGGGAGAAGGTGCGGGAAAATTATATAATGAGATGGAAAGCACACACCCCAGTGCAAACATTTAGATGGGAACATACAACACAACAGAAAAACAAATAATATACAGTAGTATATACAAATGGTGCATGTCACAACACAGCAGAAAAACAAAGAATATATATACAACTGGGCGTGTTGAGTCGCAGATGTTAATTGCACATTAGTTATAGAAACTCAGTTCAGCTACAAAACTCAGGATATTGCACTGTATTTGGTATTGCATTGTATTGGGTATGGATGTAAAAGTGTAGAAATATAAATATAAAATATACAAAAGCTATAAAAACTAAAAAGTTGCTCTGTGAGATTGCACTGTAATAAGTATTGCACTGTATCAGGTAAGTGTGAGAATATTGTCCTTTTACCGGTAGGTCCTTGTTGGTGCATTGTTGCACCTGCCAGAAGTGGCATCAGTCACTGCATGTAATTAGCCTTTTTCACATTACGTCACTTGCAGAAGAACCTCACATCCGTTTTCAGCCTTTTGAATGGAAGAAGAGGCGGCATGCTAATCTGCTAGCTAACAAGTAGCAACTAGGGATGTCCCAATCAGGTTTTTTTGCCCTCCGATCCGATACCGATCATTTGATTTTGAGTATCTGCCGATACCGAGTCCCGATCCGATACTTCTTATAATCCATAAAAAATAAAGACGAGGAAAGAAACGGATCCAGGATGTTCCTCATTTTTTATTTAACACCTTATTTTAACATCCAACAACTCCGTTAGCAAACAGAGTACTTACATGAGGCAGTTTGAACAATAAATAACAAATTAAAAAAAATAACCTTAAAATACCTGGCAGGAATTTAAACAAATAAAAAAAAATAAAGTGCCACAGTGCCGGTAATTTGCTTTTAAGAACGCATCTCACAGTGGTGTACAGTAATTTCAATTAAGGAAATGAACGTTTTTCTTGATGAAAACGAGCATTTCTACCCTTTCAGGTTTGAGCCCGTTTCTTTTGTCATCCAACAAAAAAAAAAGATCTCATGCTTTGCTTTCCGCTTCGAACTGCTTCCGTGTTCAACTTTGCCGGCAACAGGCAGCCAATAACCAATAGCGTCTCCGCTACAAAGTGATGTCATGCCGCATGCGTTGATTGCTGTGTTGAGACAAGAGGTCTGGTCTCACTCTGTGCCAACGCATAGCTATTGATGTGTTAAAAATGAGAATATATTATATAGATATATATCCGATCCCTGATCGGGAGGCAATGCCCGATTCCGATCGAGTCTGAAACCATGTGATCGGGCCCGATTTCCGATCACGTGATCGGATCGGGACATCCCCAGTAGCAACCATAGAAAGTCAGTAAACTTCCTTTCCAAAACAAGGCAGATAGGTGACTGGAATGGTCGCTAACAATACGTAATGATAAACAACAATGCGCAATATTATTATCAGTCTTATCTGTGAATGACACAGTTTTGTTAACATATGTTGCCGCCGTATACCTCTTCTTCCATTCAAAAGGCTGAAAACGGATATGAGTTCCCTTGCAAGTGACGTAATGTGAAAAAGGCTAATTGTTCAAGGTGGTTATGGCCTGTGGGAAAAAACTGTTTTTGAGTTTGTTGGTCCTTGCTTTGATGCACCTGTAACGCATGCCTGAGGGCAGCAAGTCAAAGAACTCAGAGCCAGGGTGGGAGCTGTCCTTGATGATGTTGTTAGCTCTGCTGAGCTCTGCTCTCTGTTTAGCTACTGTTTGTTCATTCATTCAGTTGTTCGTTATTCATTTGTTTGTTCATTCATTCATTCGTTCATTCATTCATTCTCAATTGAATTTTGCGTTTTATGTGTTGGTGTGTCTAAGGTTTGCACTGCAATAAACCTTTAAAATGAAAACCTACTTGTGCTTGTACCCCATTTTTTTCCCTGTGCTCCTAAAATTTTTAACTTAGGAGCAGGTGTGCTCCTGAAAAAAAAAGTTAGTGTAGAGCCCTGATCGTGACCTGGTGAAATTACTTGTATCAGCCTTGGAGATATTGTGTTCACAAGGTTTTTGGACAGACATTTGACCTCACAGCAACCTTGACCTTAGACCTTTTGATCTCAAAATCTAATCAGTTCATGTTTGTCCCAAAGCACAGAAATGGTGAAAGTTTGATGAAATTCCTTTCATTAGCCTTTGAGATATCACGTTCACAAGGTTTCGGGATGCACGCACGGATGCACACACGGACGGACAACCCGAAAACATAATGCCTCCTGCACCTTACGGTGGCGGAGGCATAAAAATTCAAACTTGAAAAGTGGCATGCAAACATAACATTGCAGTGCACACTTGTGTCACTTATCAACGCTGTCACATAAAACACTTTGTTTTGAAATCGATAAAATAAACCACAATCCCACCTTACCTTTGAATAGTTTTAGACCAAACTTCGGAGTGTCTTTAGTGCTTTTAGGAACAGCGTTTTCTTTCAGAATCTGTAATTCTTCCTCACTTACGGTGACGAAGATTTTTCACCTCGGCCGCTATTTTGCTGAGTCGCTCGAGGTGATTATTGAGAAATAGTCCGAATCTCTCGACCAATCAGTGTGCGCGATTTCCGATAATCACTTGCATATTTATACTAAGAGTGATTATTCTCAAAGATTTTGATCTACGAACTAATTATAAGCTTTCACCAAAGAAAACCAACAAACATAACCTCGAGAATGTCTTACAGACACATTTAACCTTTAACTAGTGGTGACAAACATAAATCAAAAATCCACTGGTTGTAATGAATTATCGAACATTATTATATGAGAAATTTTCTGTAATATTTTCAGGGTTCTCCAGAAAAGCTGAAATATCCGGCTAAAAAAAATCCGGCAGTAGTAGTGAAATTTCCCTCCAGATGTGTGACTGCCTGGCTTTCTCAGTTCCCCTCTGTAGCACGCTGCCCGGCTCTGTAACATAACTACATGCTGAGCTTATTTGGTGCACGTGGAATGTACCTGATGTGCTTCTGATGTGGTATTACATATGATTGATTATTATACATACGGGACACTTTTTCCATGGAATAAAAACACGTGTTCTATTCCCTTCTAGCGGGTTTATTGATGGTATGCGATATTGTTATCATATCACTTCTCCATGTATTACACTGCTCTCCCCAAAGGAGAATGAGAATGCAATATTGTTATAATATTGCACGTTGTCAAGACAACACAACATCACACGTCGGAGCTGATGTGAAGATCCAATGAGAACTTTTCTGCTGTGCATGCACACAATCATTTCTTTGTCGGCTGGGAAAGAGAGAAGATCCAGTGCTCAGTTTAAGCACTAAATAAATAAACTGAAAACTGAAAGTAAAGACATGTTGAACACCCGAAAGGCTACCAAAACTTCATTATATATTCTTCACACATATTTACAAGAGAAAAAAACATACCAGCAGACATTAAAAAACTGGAAAAGAGATACATCGGAGATGTAAAACTTCTGCGCTGGCGAGTGACTGTGACAGTTTGTACACAAACATGGCTGCGAGGTTTGCATCATTAAAAGCGGAAGATATATTTTGAAAGAATTTTGAAAGAGAAAGACACGCTGAACTCCCAAAAGGCTACCAAAACTTCACTGGATATTTTCACACATATTTACAAGAGAAAAACAGACCAAAGGACACCAAAAAACTGGAAAAGAGAGCAACAGTGGAAATATTGTCAAAGTTCTACTTGGAGGTGAGGAAAAGTGATGGAGACTTTTACAAGAGGACTTCACTCATGAACTTCACTCAGCAAAGCCCTTTTGTTCTGAACAACTGCAGTGTAACAATTCAAAAGTAACTTTGAACTTGAACTGTAACCTGTATATAGTTTGTATATAAGTTGGGTTGTTGTTCACGCTTTTTGGACTTGGACCATTTTTATTGTTAGAATTTTGACTTTGTAGAGTACATTGGATTGACAGAACATTGAATTACATTCAATCAGAATCAGCACTCAGTATTGGTAAGTTACTCTCCTGTTCTTAACTTTTTGTAAAATCTATCATTGTCCCATCGAATGTGTTTATTAATAATAATAATAATAATAATAATAAATAATACTGGCTGGCTTTTTTCATGGTCTATCAGATATATTCCACTCAGCTACTCGTCTTCAACTCGTTCAGTATCATGCTCGCTGAATGGAATATATCCGATATACCACTCAACGCCAGCCAGTATTATTTAATCATATAGTTTTAATTTCAGCATAAATATTTGTACACAATTAGTTATCTGCACCTGCACTTTATAAGTATGAAGCCTTAGCTAAGGGACCAGACATCTCTATGGGAACTGAGGCACTCCGGGTACCTTCTAGATATCAAAAGAACAATTCTTAGATATGAAAATGTTAATTACAATTGATATGCACAAACCTGCAGAAAACAGACTTTATGTTTATTTGCCCACAGAAGGTTTTACTTTCTTCTTCGGTCACGTTTCACTGAAAACCAAATGAAATCATCGGCAACAACCACCAACTGCGTCTTTACCGTCATCTGCCACAGTGTGGTCCGACTCAGCCAATCAGAGCGCGAGAATCGATCAACAAATATGGCGTCGCTTCCAGTCATGCTAGACTCGAATTGAAGACAATTTCGTGGTGGAATAATTGGATTTGTGCCATATTATTGTTATGGGAGGTGAGATGTGGTGAGTAGGACCCAAGAGCAGAACACAGACCAGTGAATCCAATAATAAAAAAGATTTAATAGGAGTAAAAATGAACCAAAAAGGGCGGCACGGTGGTGTAGTGGTTAGCGCTGTCGCCTCACAGCAAGAAGGTCCTGGGTTCGAGCCCCGTGGCCAGCGAGGGCCTTTCTGTGTGGAGTTTGCATGTTCTCCCCGTGTCCGCGTGGGTTTCCTCCGGGTGCTCCGATTTCCCCCACAGTCCAAAGACATGCAGGTTAGATTAACTGGTGACTCTAAATTGACCGTAGGTGTGAATGTGAGTGTGAGTGGTTGTCTGTGTCTGTGTGTCGGCCCTGTGATGACCTGGCGACTTGTCCGGGGTGTACCCCGCCTTTCGCCCATAGTCAGCTGGGATGGGCTCCAGCTTGCCTGCGACCCTGTAGAACAGGATAAAGCGGCTAGAGATAATGAGATGAATGAGATGAACCAAAAATAATCCAGAAAAAACTAGGGACAAAAAACGAGGCAGGCAAGGACAAAAAACCCATCATAAAAAATAATCCAGACAAAAAACTTGAGACAAAAATGTAGCACAACAAACATGAAAAAAGACAAACGTAGTGCAAAAACTGTGACAAGGAACAGGCAAAACAGAGAGCAAAAATCCAAGAAGCAATAAGGGCACAGAGACGACGTGAAGAAACCAACGAGACGTTTTGGTAAAGTCCCCTTCTGAGAACGGCCTTTTTATACACAGCAGAGCAAACCAGGAAGTGAATGCCGGCAAGATAAAAGTCCTATCCCGGATCCAGATAAGTGCTGAACTGGGAGATAATAAATCTCCGGAGTGGAAGTCCGGGGCGGAGCATGACAATTATGGGCAACAGAGACGATATAAGGGTCAATCCATGTGAAATCACCAAAGGCCTCGACACTGACCATCTCAGATTTGCTTCATACTTTCTGGACATATTGTCAGTGCGCCCAATAACTTCATATTTTGTGCATTTCAGAGATGCCTACCCCAAATTTTGAATTTCAGTATTCTTGAAAACATTTTTCAGTATTTTGGAATGACTTTCAGTAACATTAATTTATGCGCATTTCTATTATAAAGAGGTGTATATACCAATATGTTTAACATTTAAATTATTAAGAAGTACTGTTTTGTGTGAATTGAATAAACAAAACACGAGCAGCCATCTCAATTGAATTTCCACTCAACAAATTTCTAGAGCAGACAATATCTCACATTTTTCTACATACAATAGTATTCCCTGTTTGCAGACATTACGGTTGACTACCAATCATTGGTATTGAGTGTAACTCCTCAAAAGTATTATATTATATTGCCTGGCAAAATGTTCTACCTGTTAACGGATTCTAATAAAATTTTTAAAAAATCTTATTTCATGCCAAAGAGAGTCCGACATTGTTATCTTAATGTCCCAATATATAAATACTTCAGCATAATGCTTCAGAAGAGATATTGAATAAAATGACATTTATAATTGTATTTAAAACAGTGGAATGATCAATTTTTTGCCACAATCCCAACAACACTAATAAAATTCTGTTTTTGATCATACTACATGTACATTTGTACTTGCAACACTGAAAAGACTTTGAATTAAAGAAGTACAGCCAGTGTTTGATATTTCAGTGAATAAAAATCATACATGTAAAAAGAAACTGAATAAGTTTAACTCACATTTCATGGCACTAATCGGTAAGTTCAACTCCAAGTATCCAACCATCACCGCTTCAGCACGTGTCACGTTCCGTGTCTTTTCATCCACAGATTTCATAAAAAACTGCTGGATACCCCCAGATTTACTTTCTGCCTGACTCGACATTTCAGCATACTCCATATGTTTTTTGGAGTTGACATGCCGCCTGCAGTCATCGCGACCACCATGAGTGATGTTAATGTCAGTTCTACACAGTTTGCAGTGCGCGTATCCATTGCCCTTTTGACTGGGTGTAATGCACGGCCATTCTACCGTATATCGTGGGAGGAACGCCTGAGACCTGTGTTTCACTTGTCCCGATACTGAGCGTTTCATTTCCACGATTGAGAAGCAGCACCATGCATGTGTGATGCTGAGCGAAAATAGCGTGAACAAATGTGCGGTATCTGCGCACATAGACATATAAACATAGATGCCGCATTGAGCTGGTGGCCCCGTTGGTGGGATACGTCAGAGTGTCCGCCATATTTGATGTGGCAAATCTTCCCCGTAAACCAATGCAAGTAAATGGACTGAACTTCATAAAGCCCCTTTCTACAATAATATTTAACTCGATGCCTTTTATTCACCCATTAAGACACACACGTATATATTTGGGAAACAAACAGGCATCAAAACAACATATATAACTTTTAATGTGATGGTTATAAATAGTGTGCGAAATACCCTGTACACTGCAAACTAGCGACAGATACGTGATAGATAGCTCAGGTAAGCTAATCAGTCAGCATACCGTAGCAAGCTACCAAAACCTGAGGCCACAATAACCAACCTACAAGACTGAATATGATAAATGATGGAAATAATGGAAAAACTGGAAATAGTGAATGAAAATAAAAATGTACTGTTTTATTTATTGAGCCACCACACAGACCTACTCTCGTTGAATAAAGTGAGCTGAATGACCGCCAAACTGAGTTCGGCCAGGTTCTAACGTCATACCAAAACAAAATACATCACTGATTCCTTCACATTCAGAAAGGCTAAAAACATTCATCATACGTTCAAAAACGTTCATCATAGTGTGGCACTGTATTATCTAATTCTCACTGCTTATAACTCTACACCTCCCCGGTGGAGATGAGCTGGGAAACTGAAGACTGAAGGAACAGTATTGAAAAGTATTTTTCCAGTCTCACCTGTGAAAGGTAATCCCATGTGATCTCATTTGGACGGTAAACCTGTTGGTACAGATAAACGCAGCACATGAATGAGGCATCTTTATTCTAGTCTAGATGCTATACCAGAGACGGTTGAAGAATCTCCACTTTGCCACATCCAATATGGCAGCGAGGATGATGTATGATTCTACGCAGAATGCGGCGTCTATGTTTCTATGTCTGCGCATGTCACACACAGCATGTGCGGTATCTGCGCATGTCACACACAGCATGTGCGGTATCTGCGCATGTTAGGGGTGTGCAAAAATATCGATACAGCGATATATCGCGATACTTTGTCTTCCGATTCAATATCGATATTCAAAATTTGAATATCGATATTTTTTCAAATAATAAAATCATGTTTCAGACGGGTTGTAAATCCAGTACGACCTCCGCTCCGCGAGGTGTCGCTGTGCCGCTACCTCACTGCAAGGCACTCTTCGTCTTCTCTTTTTTCCCCGGCAGTTGCAGTGAGGAAAAAAAAACAGGCAAGCATGGCTGTTAACATGAACCTAGAGACGCCGCCGAACTTTAAGGCAGATGTTTGGAGGCACTTTGGATTCCAAAGGAAAGGAGAAAAAAAAACAGTGAGCTGGACAAAGAGACTGCACTTTGCAAAACCTGTTTCGCTCCAATTAAATTAAGATGCTCCAATTAAGATGCCCACTGCACTTTTCAATGTGTTTCAGACAGTGTGTTGTTCCTGCAAAATAAGCACAAGTTAAATGTTCTCAGGTATATGTTCTCAAGTTTACAAAGAACAAATTGATATTAGTGTTAGCACTGAAATGTATGTGCAGTCTGCAGTGCAAGTTTTAAGTTTTCATAAAACAATTTGATTCTGCTTGTTAAGCAGCACTGATGTGTCCATGCTTACAGAAAAGTTGATAATACTAGCACAGAAATGGGAATTTTCTGTATGTTGTAGTGAAGCAACTCTTGGTTTTGCCAGCAGTAGAATAGAGACAAATATATGTCTGGCAAGAGTGTGTAGTTATGTATGTGAAATGTAATTTTACAGTGGTCACTAAATTCAGATTTTCTTCAGTGACACAGATATTGTGATGTGGTTGAAATTTCTTGCAATATATCGATTATCGCAGAATCGCTGTACCGTGATAATATCGTTATCATGGGCAAAATATCGCCATAGTATCGTATCATGAGGTATCTGGTGATACCCAGCCCTAGCGCATGTCACACACAGCATGTGTGGTTGTCGTAAAAATAAATAGCCGTGAATCGCGCATGGATTGAAAAAGTCGCTTGGACATTTAAAAACAACTCACTGGAATTTTTTAAGACTTTATAATAATTCCGTACAGAATAATACTGTTTGCCGTAACATCGTATTTACGTAACTTTTCCGTACAAAATACGGCCAATCCGTACTAGTAGGCATCTCTGGCATTTGCTAACCAAAACAAGCTCTTTCCAGTGGTATAATTGTTTTTATGGTAAACCTTGTCATACATTTGTAATATGCATTTGAATAACAGGCGCAAAATGTTTTTTTTTTATTTTTAAAGCCTAATAAATCAGAAAGTTTGATTTCTTTTGAACACATACCTAGTTGCCTAAAGAGTACTATAACATGAGTAATAAATAAGAAAATTTGAAAGATCTGGTATGCTTTAATGTGGAGATATGGGGCATCAAAGTTGCTCCAAAGCACATTTTTTAATGATTTTCAGCAAGCCATAACTTGGCAAATATTGAACTGTGAACTTTCTATTTTAGTATTTAAAGGTATCTGGCATTGAAGAACAATCCTTGAAAATTTCATGTATCTTGCATGAATAGTTTAAAAGTAATGACTTATGGAAGTTAGGTCCATTTTCTGTAGCACACGTTTTAACAGTGAAATTGGGGCCACACCCCTTCTTTAAAGCCCCTATATCTCAGAAACTAATGAAGGTACAAGGCTAAAATTTTGTACACTATTTATTGGGCACACCGACAATATTTCCAGAAAGTATGAAGCAAATCTGAGATGGTCAGTGGCGAACATTTTTCTAAATCTGGTGATCTGGGGCAGAATTACCCATAAATCACTTGAGCATTGAAAGGCGAGGGTTTTTTTTTTCTCTGGGATTGCGTAGCCGGCACAGACTGTCTGTGTAGGCGGAGAAAACTGCCGGTCGCCGGAGCTTGTGGACGTCTCTGGATTTTGTCCAGTGGCCTTGTTTATCAAACTGGATGCAGACAGGTTTATTCAAAACTTGTTCGTATGCATGTTTACGCAAAGAAATTTGGTGTTCGTGAAAATCCTACAAATTTTTTTAAAAAAAATTTTAAAAGGGTGTACATTTACACATAAGACGACTAAAAAACCTCAAACATAAAAATAAAAATATTAAAATTATTTCAAATATTTAAAAATATTAAAAAAGAAAAAATATATATTTTTATTTTTAGTCTATTTATTACATTCTATTTTACTCCCTTTCTTTTCTTTTTACTACTTTTCCTTTCCCCCCCTCCCCAAACTAACGGCTCAGCATATGGAACATTTATTGAGTGCTCTCCTATTATTATTATTATTATTATTATTATTATTATTAATAAACAATATCCAACAGCTGTATCAGTACAGAAGTGAGTTAAAATAGCATCCACTTCTCTCTTTTAGACTTTACCCTGATTATTCATTTCGTGCTCCTGGCTGCCTGTGCTCTTGACCTTTTATGGAGTTTTGTGGGCATCACTAAATGCAAATGAGCTGTGTTCGGACCAAGCTTTGCGTGTGAAAATTGATCAGCATACCTACACAACACATTGATGAAGAAAATCAGCTTTTCTGAACGGAAAATCAGGCGGAAAACTTTAGTTCGGTTTGGTTTATGCAAACACTTACACACAGCTAATAAAAGGCTGTCAGTGCGTCCTGTCTGTCTTTATCACACTGTCGTCATCAGTAAAAAGGGAGAGAGTTTGCAAGGAAAGGCATGTGTTGAATCTAATCTAATCCAACTGGCACGGCAGTATAGACTGCAGTTTTGTTTATTTCTGAAGTCCTCATTGTCATGTCAAAAGGCAGAGAGGGTGCGTTTCCTGTTTGTGTGATTTCGAGTGAATTATTCCAGGCATCTCAGCTGAACACCACTGGGGTAAAGGAATTAACAGAACAGGCAGACTGAAGTGTGCTTTAATCAGGAAACTGAAAACAGTCATCGGTTTGGGAATGGTCCGATGTTGTGGCGCAACCAACCGTGACACCGTGAGCCATCCTTCGCCGAACCCGAGCCTACTCTTTTACAGGTCGCCGTATCGCACAGGTTTGTGTTTTTCACTGGATCTGCAGACGCAAACGCCTGACAGCGAATACCACACGTTCCTGCCAATCACTGCGTCCTCATTACTGCAAAAACTCAGCATATATCAAAACAAAACAACAGCTGTTGCTCGTGGCCTGCTTCTCACCAATATTCATGATGCAACAATCTCAAACATTTCGTTCAACTACTTCTGAGCATTCAGAAAGTTGAGATTTAAAAAGTTTTCAAAAAAAAAGACAAAAAAACTTTGGATAACGTTCATCATACTGTATGGGCTAACGGATTTGTACTTTGAACAGGCTTCCTGTTGCATCCATCCGCTCATGCTGAGCTAGTTTTCGAAAACCAATACAAGATTCCGAACTCATCTCAAGGTCACTCAGGGTCACTGAGGGTCACGCCTGATAAAGCTGCCATAAAGAGGAGCTCCAAAGAAGGACTAGCTTTGAGTGAATGGCTGTTTGCTTTTGCATTCTGCTCTCTATTCTTACAGAAGATCAGAGTGGCCCCAGGAGGCTCCCTTTCGCACCCCTACCCCAGGCTTCATCAAGTCCCCTGGACTCCATTTAACCACAAAAGACATCATCTGAGGTTTCCCATTTCCACCTCATTTCCACCCTCAGCTTTCAAGGTGAAGCTGAAACGTGCGATTCCTCGCCTACAGGCAGTAAAAACCCCTTCGACTTGAAATTTCAACTCGTCAACTTGGGACAAATTTCAACTTCCAGTTCCTTCCTCACTTACAGAGTGACGTGGAATTAGCTACATGTGCAGACATTTGGTTTAGAGAACGTCATCTGTAATCAACGTTCGAGTTATCACTAACATTAGCTGGCTGTTGTAAAAAATGTTGCGCGAAAGTTTGACGCTCACTATAGTAGAAGTAGGCATAACAGACGCTCATTTAAGTGTCCAAATCTGTCATTGCTTAACTCTTGAATATTTTCTATTGTGAATACTATCATTAAAAAACTTATGCTTTCAGGACATTCCTCAAGCTTGTGCAATATATATAGAGGATATTACACAGTTGTGTGGAGATACGAAGTTTACCTTCGAGTGGTATATATATTTACGAGTGATTGAAGTGAGCAAGTGAAAATATTTTCAATACAAGAAGATAAACTTCATATCTTCGCGCCACCGTGTAATGTTCTTTATATTATATGGACACATCCACAGAAAAAATAAAACATGCAAGTTAATCAAAAGAATTTTAATTCTGAACTGGCTCGCCATTTTGACAACACGCGTCTAGTCGGCGGGAAAACACTGAGAGTGACATCATCAGAGTGAAATATCGGGAATTATTATCCATACAGGACACTTTTTCCATGGACTAAAAAGATGTGTTCTATTCCCTTCTCGCAGGTTTCATTCATTTGATTTAATAGCATGCAATATTGTTAGCATATCGCTTATCCTACATGTATTACGTCACTCTACCCAATGGAGAATGAACGTTGAATATGGTTTATGATATTGCCTAGTTGTCAAGACAACACGATGTCACACATCGGAGACATAAAACTTCCACGCTAGTGAGCGACTGTGATAATTTGTAAACAAACATTTTTGTTTGCCAGGTTCGCTTCAGTAAATACAGAAGATTTTGAGAGAATTTTGAAAGAGAAAGACACATTGAACACCCAAAAGAAACATTTATGTATAATAATAATAATATTGGCTGGCTTTTTTTCGTGGTATATCAGATATATTCCATTCAGCTGCTCACCTTCAACTTGTTCAGTATCATGCTCGCTGAATGGAATATATCTGTATATAATATATATACACCACTTAATGCCAGCCAATATTATTTCACTCACATCCGTGAATCATTTTGTATGAAAAATGCGAGTTTTTCAACACGAGAAGATAAACTTCATATCTTCAAGCTAACGTGTGATTTTCTTTTTATTATATCGACACATTCACAAACAAAAAGTCCCCAAATTTATCAAAACAATTCATTGATTTCCTCACGAGTGACATATAGAGATTTATGTCCCGGTTTTGGTTCCCGGATGGAGCTCAGATGAAAAATACAAGTGGCGCATTTCCCAGTAAAACACGCATGTCTTTATAATATAAAATACTATCCTCTCTACACGATATTAAACCTCCAGTGAAATTTCTCAACGTTTATATGTAAGTAACTTTCCCTCATTTCGCAGAGTAGCTCCACAATGAAACGTCAAATTAAAAATACGCCAAAACAGCAGGAACTTTTTCACGAGTTAAACAGGAGACGAGAGTCATTCTGTATAACTCTGGAATGACTTCCACTGGTCTTTTGAATTCTCTACCCTGGTGAAAATCGTTCAAGGATCTTCAAGGATCCGTAAAGTTCTTTGTAAGTGTCTTTGAGGATCCTGTGGAGGATCTCAACAAAGATCCTCAAAAGATCTTCAAGGATCTTTAAAATTATTGGCAAGACCTTCAAGGATCTACAAGGATCTTTTAACGTCTTGCCAAGATCTTCAAGGATCTTCAATTTAATTGCCAAGATCTTCAAGAATTCTTGTCAAGATCTTGAAAGTTCTTGACATGATCTTCAGGGATCTTCAAATTTTTTTTGCCAAGATCTTCAAGGATCTACAAAAATCTTCAAAGTTCTTTTCAAGGTCTTCAAGGATCTTTAGAATTAGAAAATCTTGTGAAGATTTTGGCAAAGATCCTTAAAGGATCCTGATCACATCCTCAGAGATCCTTGTTGAATCCTTGAGGATCTTGCAGGATCCTTGCAAAGATCTTGTGAAGATCTTGACAGAGATCCTGATCAAATCCTCAAGGATCCTAACAAAGATCTCAAAAGGATCCTTCTCAGTATCTTTGTAATATCTTTGAAAGATCCTCGCTGAATCCTTGAGGACCTTAAAGGATCCTTGCAAAGATCTTTGCGGGGATCATTATGAGGATCTTTACAAATGATTTTGCATATGAAGATCTTTGAAGATCTTTCGAAGATCCTTATCTTTAAGGATCTTTGGCAGGTCTTTGACAATCCTTAAAGATCCTGTGAGGCTTTTCACCAGGGTAACACGAACAATTTCCTGAATTTCCTGAAAGCCCCGCCCCTTTCCCCTGATCTCACAAGACTTGCGTGGATGGGAAAATGAAAAATGAACCAAAAGAGGAAAAAAGGAGGAAGATTTTAACCCAGAAAGACTCAACCAAACATCCCATTTTGAAAACGGCGAGCCAGTCCAAATGAGCATTGAAGAAACCTGGGAGGAATGGTGCAGAATGATTTGGCTCTGTTTTGTCAACTCCAGCATTCAGCTCTCAGTTCTATCGAGAATTTGCATTTTTGGAAGGTTTTGTTTTTGAAAGATGGGGAATTAAGTGGTAAATAATGAACAGGATTCGTCGGGTTTGAGAGCTGCCGGCACTCCCAGTGACAACAAAAAGCGCTTTTGGACTGCAGGAAGTTTCTTAGAATTGTTGATAGGCCTATCAGGTGAAAATTCAAATTCAGTCCAAACTGCTCTCACTGAATACAGAACAACATAGTTTTTACAGAATTAAAATACGTTTATCCGTTCTTGAGATATTACAACTCAAAGATTGAAAAAATGGCTTAATTTTTAGAAAACTGACGTAATATTCTGTATGAGGATCACATGGTCCAAAATGGGCCTCATTAACCAATGAGATCAAATGTTTTTTAATAATTTTTTTTTTATTTTTCAAGATATTTACATGAAAATTAGCAGGGACATAGATGGTTGTATACTGAATACAAAGTTTGAAAAATTAGTAAAAACCAATTCTGCAAATTAGTATTTAAAATCAGTATTAGTTATGCTAATTAGGTAAAAACGTTAAATCGGTACACGCTCTTCTTCAAAGTTTCACCAAATGGCTTGATTTGTGCAATATAAAGTGGATCTTAACTCATTTATATATCACAAAGAAGGAGAAATCAATGTTGGTATCCGGTCATTTCGCACAAATCCAAAATCTTTTAGCACAATTCAAAAGTCATTTTGCGCAATTGCTGCAAACAACCCTGAAGATGGCATAGTGTCAAATGTTTGGGTGTAAAAATAAGCCCGATCATATAAACACTGAAAACACACACACAAACAGTGAGCACACTCACCCAGACTTTGGGAGCATCTTGCGGTCCATAAACTCCATCACTGGCAACTTTGTTTTTTATTTGTTTGTTTGAAAATTAACATTTTCCTTGTATTTTTATGTGACATGCTTTTGCTTGTTTTCTATTCACTGAAAAAAGTGATCTTTTTAGACAAGTTTCGCGTTGCTAGGGCAACGTGATTGTTTACTAGTATCTGTGTCAGTGCCATATGTGTGGAGTGAGATTTAAATTTCACAAAAGTGAAGAGTGTTGATTTGCACATTTTGTTGCCAGTAAAACATGGTTACAGAAATTTTCTGATTAGATTTTTTGAATTGGAAGCCTTTATTTGTCATATACACGTTACAAACCTGGAAGTCAACGATAGCTGAACTGGTGTACTGTGTTAAATCGTTTGAAGGGAAGACTGGTGACGAACACACGGGCTACATCAAACATGGCGGTTTCAAGATGGCAGAGTGGCGAAATACAAACGCAAATATTCAATTGGAATCTCAGCGACTTTCATTAAAAAATCCAGTAAAACATCTTTTAACATGATCAGTAGATATTTATAATACAGATTAAATGTTTTTAGAACTTGTGCTAAAAGACTTTAAATTTATGCTAGAACATTTGTGCAAAAAGACTTTTGTGCTAAATGACCGTAAACCTCAATGTTAATTACAATTACAAATACAAGACTGCATTTCCGCAGAGAAAATGCAGTGTTTGCGCTGAACTGTAGCAAAACAGCTATCATGTGAATGCTAACATGCTAACAGCTAGCATGCTAACATGCAAATGCTAACATGTTAACATGTGAATGCTAACGTTATCAACTAGTATGCTAACATGCTAATGCTAACATGTGAATGCTAACGTTATCAGCTAGCATGCCAACAAGCTAATACTAACTTGCTAAAAGCTAGCATGCTAACACGCGAATGGTATGTTAACATGTGAATGCTAACATGCTATCAGCTAGCATGCTAATGTTAACATGCTAACAGCTAACATGCTAACATGCTAATGCTAACATGCCATCAGATAGCATACTAACAAGTTAATGCTAACATGCTAAAAGCTAGCATGCTAACATGCTAATGCTAACATGCTAACATGCAAACGCTAACATGCTAACTTGCTATCAGCTAGCATGTTAATATTAACACCTAGCATGCTAACATGCTAATATGCTAACATGCTATCAGCTAGCATGCTAACATGCTAATGCTAACAGCCCTTTGCTGTATTATAAATTTGTATTTGTACAATTATAAAATCTGCATAAATAAGCATTGGATGTCATTCACATCTACCATTCTCTATCAAAATAATCAAATATTTCTAATCCCTTCTTTGTGCTCTGTAGGCCTTTGTATTTCTCAAAAGTAGGGCCTGCTAGAGAGTTTAAAATCGAAAGGCCGTCTAGCTTTACAACTGCAGATCAGGTAATGGGTTAGAACAACACATGCACCGTAATGGGACTTTGGATCATTTCTGTTTATTGTTACAGTTAAAGTTTGAGTTTTATTGAAGAATTTAAGCGTAATGATGATCATAACTACACCTGCTTTTTGATCAACTTTTTTAATCACTTGCCCTTTATTGAACTAGTTAAATACATCATAATAAAAAGGTTCTGGTCAGGTAAAGTGAAAAATCGTGCTGCTTGTCCAACTGGACGAGTGGATTAAAGAGTTCATGTCGAGCCCTGCTATACTCAGATTATTGATCAATTACTGAATGTGTGCCAAGCTGCCAAATATTTCCAGTAAGAAACCTTACAGATATAGACAAACCAAACTATTTCACATTTATATTCTCATTTATAAATAACTCTCGTTATTTTTTTCGCGGTGCGGTTTCCATCAAATCCTGCGCTCTGATTGGCTGGTGAGTGGGTCCATATCCTACGGTACGAACCCCAGTTACGGACCTCTGGTGACTCGCTTGTTCACAACAACAACAAACATAGTAGCAATTTTTGTCAACATTTATCTTTTTTTATAAGATTTATTTCTAAGATTTTTATCAAAAATCTTATAAATTTTTGCCAGCATTTCTCAGCATAATAGCATTAATTTTACATCATGGGTATCGATAACGACAGTCTTCACAGCGAAAGCCAGTTTTACTACCCTGAGGAAGAAGAAATAAAAGAAAACATTTCAGGAGAAAGCTAAAAACCTGTAACTGCTGCTAATGCCGAGCAAAAACATGGCTGAATCCTGAATGACTCAATTTTGTATAAATAGGGGACTACACAGGTGGCAAAACTGGCTAGTGGCCTAGTGGTAGCGTGTCTGCCTCTCGATCGGGAGATCGTGAGTTCTATTTGTGGTCGGGTCATACCAAAGATCATTATAAAAATGGTATCTACTACCATCTGGCAAGGCATGCTGCAATACAGATGCAGAGTGGGGAGTTAAACTCTCGTGGTTACCAGAGGACACGCCCCCCACTGTAACCCTAGCTATGTAATAGGCGAGAGGCCGAGGGCTGTGGAAACGGAGATCGGTGCCGCCTGATGCGCCACACGGCACGGGAAGGACTTTAACTTAACATAGGCAGCAAAATGTATTTTTTTTCCTGCCATGGAAGTGCACTTGTATACTGAGGAGGAAGCCATTTGCATTACAGCCGTGAATGAGGATTCAAAATGGCGGTTCGGTTTTCCCTTTCGGGCGCTCTCGTTTTCTGTCAGAATTTGGTAAAGAAAAAATTAAATATATTATTTACCGGCTTAAGGTCGGTCCATATGGTGAAATACCGTGACCTCGGCCTTGAATACTTTCAAGACCTCGGTCACGGTATTTCACGATACGGACCTCCCAGCTGGTAAATAACACATTTTTTTCGTGGTCCAAATCCTGCACTCTGATCGGCTGGCGAGCGGGTCCGTATCCTACGGTACGGACCCCAGTTACGGACCTCTGGCGACTCGCTCGTTCACAACAACAAAAAACATAGTAGCATTTTTTGTCAACATTTATCTTTTTTTTTATAAGATTTATTTATAAGATTATCAAAAATCTTATAAATTTTTGCCAGCATTTCTCAGGAGAATACCATTAATTTTACAGCATGGATAGTGATAACGACAGTGTTCACAGTGAAAGCGAGTTTTACTACCCTGAGGAAGAAGAAATAAAAGAAAACATTTCAGGAGAAAGCTAAAACCTGTAATTTGCTAACACCGAACAAAAACATGGCTGAATCCTGAAAGACTCCTATTTATATAAATAGGGGACTACATAGGCAGCAAAATGTAAGTTTTTTTTCCACTGCCATGGACGTGCACTTGTATACCGAGGGGGAACCCATTTGCATTACAGCCGTGAATGAGGATTCAAAATGGCGGCTCTGCTCAGTTCGGTTTTCCCTTTTGGGCGCTCTCATTTTCTGTTAGAATTTGGTAAAGAAAAAAATTTATATATTACTTACCAGCTTAAGGTTGGTCCGTATGGTGAAATACCATGACCTCGGCCTTGAATACTGACCTCGGCCCAGAGGGCCTTGGTCAGTACTTTCAAGACCTCGGGCACGGTATTTCACCATACGGACCTCCCAGCTGGTAAATAACATATGTATTAAAATATTCTCACTGTTATTCTGTTCAGTATGAATTTTGGATTGTGTGCTGTAACAATTGACATTACCCATAATGCTTTGCGCCTTGGCGGGGTAACCAAAATATAAACAAACTAAAGCAACAAGCTGTCGCACACTGACCGTAATCTTTCGAATTTAAATCTCCCTAAAACCTTCAAAGAAGTGTCAAAACTAACTAATCCAAAGCTTAAAGCTAGACGGCCTTTCAATTTCATAAAACTGGTGAAATTTAGTTCCCTCTGAAATGTGGTCACTGTGATACATGCTTATTTCTGTAATATCTCACAAAATATCAGGCCATTCTGTGGCTGGGAAGTTATTTAATTTGAGGGGATTAAAACAAATAATTTGCGTGAAATCGCTCGCTTCGCGCAGTCAAGCAGACAGAGGAAGTCCGTGTGTGTGCACGCATGTGCAGGTTTACCTTTGAGCGTGCACTGACAGTTCGATCATCCTGTTTCTAAACGAACAGCTGATTAACACCGAGGTGCTCGCTGAGCGCCGATATTTATTAGTTTGGTCCTGTGTTTCCTTTCCTTTGTATACAACATAACGTCTTTTCTTCTCACTTTCCGTTACTGTAGTCGGTTTTCCACATTTCATTCGCATGCTCACGTGCTCCATTTTTCTCTCCTGTTTCAAATTTGTATCCCACAATGCCTTGCGTGAACAGGGAAAGCCCACTACATGATGCATGATGTAGTATCTTTAATCAGGTCACGGTGAAGCAGGAAAAAAATAACGGAGAATTTAGGGCCATGTGACCTTAAAGCAGATACTGCATGTCTTTGGACTGTGGGGGAAACCAGAGCACCCGGAGGAAACCCACGCGGACAACATGCAAACTCCACACAGAAAGGCCCTCGCCGGCCCCGGGGCTCGAACCCAGGACCTTCTTGCTGTGAGGCGACAGTGCTAACCACTACACCACCGTGCCGCCCCACAACGGAACTCACTTTAATAAAATAAAATAAATACTTTCCTTTTCTTATTTTATTTTTCTTTAATTGTTGGACTGTACCCTCTTTCAATACGGGCTTATAGCCAACACTCCTCAACAGATCAGAGGTTTTTATAAACGAAAGTGAGGCCATGTCTCTGCGTATATGCTTTAAATTAATTAATTGTTCTAGATTTAAAAAAAACTAATAAAATTGGAAGTCTATTTATTCGAATTCAGTAGCTTTCACTCCACTGAACAAAAATAATTGGGTGTCGGGGAAAATTCTTTTTATGACCTACACTTGGGGTGGCACGGTGGTGTAGTGGTTAGCGCTGTCGCCTCACAGCAAAAAGGTTCTGGGTTCGAGCCCCGTGGCCGGCGAGGGTCTTTCTGTGCAGAGTTTGCATGTTCTCCCCGTGTCCGCGTGGGTTTCCTCCGGGTGCTCTGGTTTCCCCCACAGTCCAAAGGCATGCAGGTTAGGTTAACTGGTGACTCTAAACTGACCGTAGGTGTGAATGTGAGTGTGAATGGTTGTCTGTGTCTATGTGTCAGCCCTGTGAAGACCTGGCGACTTGTCCAGGGTGTACCCCGCCTTTCGCCCGTAGTCAGCTGGGATAGGCTCCAGCTCGCCTGTGACCCTGTAGAACAGGATAAGCGGCTACAGATAACGGATAGATGGATGGATGGACCTACACTTGAAAAATCTGAAGGCAGTACAGCTTTAAAGAAATCTGCAAAGTCTTTTCTGTGAACTCTGAGAAATCATTCGATAAAAAAAGCACTTGTAAATATCATATCGAATGCTTCAAACATCTCTACTGCCCCTTTTCCACCAAAGCAGTTCCAGTGCTGGTTCGGGGCCAGTGCTTAGTTTGGAACCGGGTTTTCTGTTTCCACTGAACAAAGAACTGGCTCTGGGCCAGAAAAACCGGTTCCAGGCTAGCACCAACTCTTTGCTGGGCCAGAGGAAAGAACTGCTTACATCAGCAGGGGGGGTTAAGACCAACAACAATCGCAAGACCGCGAAAGGTCACCATTTTTAAGCGACGAGAAGCAGCAGCTGTACAAACGCGAAGTCATCCATTATTATTGTTGTTGTTGCTGCTTCTTCTTCTCCATGCTGTTGTTGCTTCGATGCTCGCGCCAAGGTTTATGCAAACGCAGCGACGTAACTGACATATACAGCGACGTAATGACGTAGCTCCCCTTAGCACCCCGAGCTATGGAAAAGCAAACTGGTTCTCAGTTGGCTCGCAAGTTGAACGAGTTGTGAACCAGCACCAGCACTGGCCCCGAACCAGCCCTGGAACTGATTTGGTGGAAAAGGGGTCTACTTCAGGTGACAGTGAGTCAGCAGCCTTCTTTGTCTGTCAACGCGGGTGTTCCAACAATTACTGACCTGCAGAAGTTAAAAGATCGGCAGAAGAGCTGAGAAAGAAAGATGCACACTGATCCTAGAAGAATCCAGAGTGAAATGGTTTTTGCTTCTTTAGGTATTTTATAAAACTTATTTAGGTATTTTATAAAACTTCTTTAGGTATTTTATAAAATCAGGACAAGTCATTTTTCCCCATGTGAATTTGAAGAAATGACTGAGGTTATCTGACTTAGTGAACAAATATAGCACCTGGTTACCTCCCAAGGGGCAAAGCATTATGGGTATGTGAAAGTAGAGAATAGACGGAGTTCGAACACTCGAAGCAGCAGATATCAGTGGGACGGTAAAGAACCTGTTTACTTTCCTCAGGTTGGTGTACAAGAACTATCAAACCACACAAACTCAAAGGGTTTCTACAGAATCTACTCTTCACTCCTTCAAGTGAAAAAACATACATGACAAGTTCGGAGCATGGCCCAAAAACGGACCTCACTGAGGTCTAAACAGTGGCCATGTGCGTGTTCTGTACAATCTGTATGGTTCTTTAGAAGGCCATGTTGAAGTGTTTTTAGCTAGCTACATCAGCATCCCTGGATCGAGATTGAGTACGGTCGCAGTGGAGAACAGCAGGATTTGTTTCACTTTGGAAAAGTGCGTCCGTACAGCCAGAAGTAAAAGTACACTTTGTTTGATTTGGTCAATAACCCATAGAGGCTGATCGTCAAGAACCATTTTCTCCAATTGCGGTTTTCCCTTTTCAAATATCACGAGAAACGATTGAATTGTCTTGAGCCTAAAGCATACAGGAAGATGTGCGTATCAATACATATAGTGTCTACCTTTAAAGTCCATATCACGGGTAAATTCAGGAGCAAGATCAATGTAATTCTCTTATTTTATATTAAACTTTGGTCAAATATCTGTCACATTTTGCATTTTGTGCAATTTTTTTACCTTGCGCAATAGCAGAAAAAATTCAGTTGAAATCAAGCCATTTGAGGCGAATTGGTCCGCCTCTGAAAAAACTTGGCATTTGGATTTCCCGGCAAACATTGATTTTCATGACGTCACGCGCGGGACGCCTCCTTCTGAATCCTACGTCAGCGCTGGTTTGTTTATGAGAAAACGACCTGGTGGTTTTCTGCAAATTTCTTCAACGTTATCACGTAATTATTAAAATGGTTAACAGATGTATCGTAGGAGGGTGTAGCAACACCAATCATGATGGGATTAGTTCTCATCGTTTTCCAAAAGATCGGACAATGAGAGAGAAATGGGAGCGCTTCGTGCGAGGCACCTGGAAGCTGAGGACCAAAGCAGAGCCGAGAAAAAGACCAAGAAAATCCGTGATTCACAAGTTGACTGTTGCCAGGGTAAGAAATAAGAGAGACTATACTCTAAATTAGGTGTTCCTGTGTTTGTGTGGTACACAGATAATGTTATTTATTGACACACACAAAAGTAAACAACACGAAAGCGCTGGGCGATAATACACTTACTTCACATGTATCAAGGGATATGCGTGTCAGGGCTTGAGATCTTGGGACCCATCAAACACATTAAATGTATATACACCCCTGCTTAGCCGATTCCATGTGTGTAGCTTATGAAATCTTTCTCCGACAGTAGCCAGTACTCTTCTAAATGAAGAAATATATCAATACATAACAGTAATTAGAAAAAATATGATTTATGTAACAATGCATTGATACATGAATCCACGGGTTTAAAAGCTCAGGCAACAATTCCATATTTCAATGCAAAATCGCTAGCTGCTAAAATTGGTCTACACAGACTGTGCACTGAACCCATGCAAGCTCTCTCAGCCTGCTGGCGGATCCGCAGGTGACGTCACGAATCTGGCTCCAGACTCCCTTGGGATTTTTCCAGACGCATTTTGTTATTTTATTTTTTCTGCTGTAGACAGATGGCCTTGTGCAAAATTACCCTTCTGGATGAGTGTGTAAAGGGACATACTTTCATATAAAAAAAAAAACACGAAATTAGTCCAGAATATGCACTTTAAAGTGTTAGGCATGTTGTGTAAATCAACAAGCCTACCACTTTAAAGGTGCACATTGTTGTTTTATTGTGACACAAACAATAATTAAGATGAAAAAACAGAAATCTGGAGTGTGCATAAGTATTCACCCCCTTTCATATAAAACCCCTAAATAAGAGCTGGTCCAACCAATTCACTTCATAAGTCACATAATTAGTTGATGAAGAGCCACCTGTGTGCAATCAAAGTGTCACATGATCTGTCACATGATGTCTGTATAAATCAACCTGTTCTGGAAGGACCCTGACTCTGCAACTTTACGAAGCAAGCAACATGAAAACCAAGGAGCCTCCAAACAGGTCAGAGACAAAGTTGTGGAGAAGTATAGGTCAGGGTTGGGTTATAAAAATATCCCAAACTTTGAATATCCCACAGAGCTCCATTAAATCCATTACAGCAAAATGGAAAGAATATGGCACCACTACAAACCTGACAAGAGAAGGCCGCCCACCAAAACTCACAGACCGGGCAAAGAGGGCATTAATCAGAGATGCAACAAAGACACCAAAGATAACACTGAAGGAGCTGCAAAGATCCACAGCGGAGATGGGCATATTTGTCCACAGGACCACTATAAGCTGTACACTCCACAGAGCGGGGCTTTATGGAAGAGTGGCAGGAAAAAAGTCATTGCTTAAAGGAGATACGCAGAACCTTTATTTTTAAGTAAATTTCTGAGTGGATAGTATCTCCATCCTTGACTCTTGTATGTAGGTGTTTTTATAGGGAATAAAAAATATATATATAATTTTTTTTTTTTTGAGAGTTAAAATCAACCGCAAAGTTGGCATTCGAGCTGCCCCGCTGAGCCAGCCAACCCTGAAAACGTGACGTCACAGCAGGAACCGGTTTTAAGGGCGAGGCCTTTCACAGCTATAGACCAAAGTCATATAAATAAACATTTATGGTGAAAGTAAGAAATACCGTTACCGACTTGCTCAACTAAGACTGATTTGACTTCATTGATTGTGAGTTGACTCTCATTAAAACAGGATAGGTGTTATAACTTATGCAACATACATGTACATGCATGCATTTTCACTGATAAAACGTAAAAGGCTAATTAAATAAATCAGATGAACTGAGACAATCACATTCGGAAGCAAATTAAATAATCATATACGGGTAACACAATACAAGTTACATGTATTCATCGAAATGCAGGTAAACAACGAGTATTGTTGTTTTTGTTGTTTTGTATCCAAATGAGAGTCGGAGCTTACCCGTCTGTGTTCTCACTTCTTGAAGGGCGACCTTGTGGCTGATTGAAACAATCTGACTTTCAGTTGTTCGTTCAGTTCTCCGTTCATTTGCTTCTTCCACGTAAGGGCGAGATATTACTGCTGAGGCAACCATATCCAGTGGAGAAATCAGATGGCTGGTCCACTCATTCTCCATTTTCTCCATACTGAGTACTCCACCAGTACTGCTGGGCTCAGGCAATTACTAAAACCCGGGACGGAACGTCACCAGTTTTAGCAATAACCGCGGGGAGGTCACTGCCCAAGCGATAACAACCCTTGGCTCACACTCCGGGAGAACTGGTGCAACTGAACTTGGAGATAAATTCGCTCAAAATGGAGGACTGAAGTTGCAGTTAGCTCTGTTTTAATATAGCAAAAATGGCGATGAGACCAATAGCCTTCCTGCAGTGACGTCACAGATGTCAAAGTCATTCACTCAGACTGCTACTCAGACCGCTATATGAATCATAAAAATGACTATATTAGATTTATTGTTCATGCTTAAAACTATTCCTATGCCATTCTTGAGGTCTCAAGGCATTTATAAACAAAAAGTGAAGCCATGGTTCTGCATATCTCCTTTAAGAAAACACATTGGGAGTTTGCCCAACAGCATGTGGCAGACTCCCCAAACACATGGAAGATGATTCTCTGGTCAGATGAGACTAAAAGTGAACTTTTTGGCCATCATGGGAAATGCAATGTGTGGCGCAAACCCAACACCCTGAGAACACTATCCCTACAGTGAAGCATGGTGGTGGCAGCATCATGCTGTGGGGATATTTTTCATCTCCAGGGACAGAAAAGCTGGTCAGGACTGAAGGAAAGATGGATGGCACTAAATACAGGGCAATTCTGGAGGAAAACCTGTTTGAGTCGGCCAGAGGTTTGAGATTGGGACGAAGGTTCATGTTCCACCAGGACAATGACCCTAAATATACTGCTAAAGCTACACTGGAGTGGTTTAAAGGGAAACATTTAAATGTCTTGGAATGGCCTAGTCAAAGCCCAGACCTCAATCCAGCTTGTAACGTAGCAAAACAGGACAAACACCAAGGGGGATGAATACTTTTGTAAGATACTGTATTACCTGCTGTGCAGCCAGGAAGGCAGTCTTCTAATGATCTAATTATCACCATCGTTAACGTTATTTGTTGCAGGCATATTTAATCCTGTAATCATTTATTATCATTTTTATCATGATTCACTTTAAGTGACTCTCCAACACTGACATCACCTCTTAATATTTTTTAATATTTGAATAATAGCCACACCCACTGTCCACCTGCTGTCCACGTGCATGCAGAATGGCATATGCCACAAAACAATACGCTTTTATCCTTTAGATTTAAAGCCATCACGCTACAGTCTGTTAGTTATGCAGATACTCTCTGAGAGAGACAAGAAGAGAGGAGTCCCACTGTAACTCAACTTTATCACTGAGGCAAGAGAAGCTACAAGACACAGAGAGAGAGAGGAAAGAAAAAAACAAAGTCCTTGTTTTGCAGTCAAATCATTTACACATTTAGCATGACACTGGGCTAAAAATACTGCGCCACGTGTTGTCAATGATGCACATACGCCTGATACGCAGAACAGTATGTTTTTCCAAAAGGACGAAAGACAGCTAATCGACAGTGAGCGCATCAGAATCAAACACATGCTCAGTGGAGAGCAAAAACACTCATAATTAACACCTCCTCACCCATAGTGCACATCCTCACAGCTGTAACATGTGATCACGCGGCATGAGACAGAATCTCGGAAATCACGCTCGAAAATACCATAAGACCAATTTTGCTTCGGAGGTTTTTCACGATAAGCTTGAGCTCGTCTTAAACACTAGGTGGCAGCACCAGACATAGGAGGTCACACATAAGCTTTCATGAACTTGGGGGGAAGTAATCAAAATCAACACCTGTGTGCTGCACTTGATGTGAGTCACGCTGGCAGTGGCACAAACAGAAACCCACCACCTAAACATAAATAAAATCATCAATGTTGCCCTGATTGGCATGGTGGTGCAGTGGTTAGCACTGTCGCCTCACAGCAAGAAGGTCCGGGGTTCGAGCCCAGTGGCCGACGAGGGCCTTTCTGTGTGGAGTTTGCATGTTCTCCCCGTGTCCCCGTGGGTTTCCTCTGGGTGCTCCGGTTTCCCCCACAGTCCAAAGACATGCAGGTTAGGTTAACTGGTGACTCTAAATTGACCGTAGGTGTGAATGGAAGTGTGAATGGTTGTGTGTCTATGTGTCAGCCCTGTGATGACCTGGCGACTTGTCCAGGGTGTACCCCGCCTCTCGCCTATAGTCAGCTGGGATAGGCTCCAGCTTGCCTGCAACCCTCTAGGACAGGATAAGCAACTACAGATAATGGATGGATGGATGGATGGATGGATGGATGTTGCCCTGATCTGCACAATTAAATTAGTCAGTGTGACACGCTCGTGCGTGTCAGGTGCACGTCAGACAGCAGAAGCAGCAGTGATCACATTGCTTTTTGTTTTGCTTAAGTGTTGATGCAACACAGACACATTCTACAAAACACTGAATAACTTTTGAGCCATTTATGATCAAGAAGGGCTTTAAAATGCGTCCAAGAGATTCTTCGCTTTCTGTTTTACTGTTCTGTTCATTCCCGTAACCTCATTGCGGTCGTAGGGAGGCATGAGAGATGCTGATCTCATCTCTCATGTCTTTTCTCTGTGCTTGGATTGCTTGGTGGCGCCCATCTCCTCTCCAAGCATATTCACACCTACAGTCAATTTAGAGCCACCAATTAGCCTAACCTGCATGCCTTTGGACTGTGGGGGGAAAACGGAGCACCCGGAGGAAACCCACACAGACACGGGGAGAGCATACAAACTCCACACAGAAAGGCCCTCGTCAGCCGCTGGGCTCGAACCCAGGACCTTCTTGCTGTGAGGCAACAGTGCTAACCACTACACCACCGTGCCGCCCCTCTGTTTTATGCGCACACACACACACACACAAAAAGAGTGCTCTGAGAGTACAATATCCCCTGCTGGCAACTGTGCCATAACTCTGGTAAAATGTGACTGAACCGAACGAAATTGCAATATGCGTATTACCAATCTATGGACCCTTTTCACGTGACGTCACGACAAATGCGGCCGCCATTTTGGACATGTACTACCAGTAGTTTACCACAGCCAACATTGAGGAACGGCAGCAAAGAAAGTGTTTATTTTCAGCAAGACTTCCATCATGCCACTATATTGTTGTGCACCTGGATGTAGTAACCATCAACAAACAAGGCAAGGGTTATCATTTTATTGGATCCCGGTAGATGCTGACCGATGGAGAAGATGGATAGCGGCATACCAACGCTTGTGTAGTGACCACTTTGTTGGAGGTAAGACGAATAAAATTAGCCAGAAAAGGCATTACATTGCTGTTAACATTCCATTCTAGTTTACTGTAATTATGATCTGGCAGCTATTTACACCGGATCCAGTGTAAATAGCTGCCGGAGCCAACGTCCGAGGTTCCAGAGCGTGCTAGCTCGCGGCCGGCCAGAGCACGCTAGCTCGCGGCCGGCCAGAGCGCGCTAGCTCGCGGCCGGCCAGAGCGCGCTAGCTCGCGGCCGGCCAGAGCGCGCTAGCTCGCGGCCGGCCAGAGCGCGCTCCGGCAAGCTCGGACGTTGGCTCCGGCAGCTATCCGGTGTAAATAGCTGCCAGATCATAATTACAGTAAACTAGTAAATACAGTTTTCTGCATCTCGCTCCTTTTTCTTTTATGTTTGTCGCCTTCCTCGCATTCAAACCGATTCGAGCCGAAGTCCACTACATGTCCAAAATGGCGGTCGCGTTTACGAAGGTCACGTGACTGAAAAGGGTCTATAACAAAGAATCCTGCCAAGTTTAGTGAAATTCCTCCAAAAATTGTTAGAGGAGTTGATTTTAGAAGGTGAGTACCCTACTTGGGACGGACAGACATCGCCATGATATAATCTCCCTTCGGGCCTTTCAGCCAGCGGGGGATAAAAATTGTGAGGGAAGTTGATTTCAGAAAGCAAGCACACCTTGATGAAATTGCCAAAGTACAAGTTTGTTAATAATCAAGGGCATAACTCTGGGAAAATTTGCCCAAATTAAATGAAATTTCAATATGCATACAAATGTCATATAACAAAGCCTTTTGCCAAGTTTGGTGAAATTCCTCCACAAATTGTGAGAGGAGTTGATTTCAGAAGAACATACACCCTCATGAAATTATCAAAGTACAAGTTATTTAATCAAGGGTCAAAACTCTGGGGAAATTTTTCACAAACGAAATTAAATCACAATATGCGTATTACCGTCATATAACAAGACCTTTTGCCAAGCTTCGAGAAATTCGTCCAAAAATTGTGAGAGGAGTTGATGTCAGAAGGCGAGCACACCTTCATGAAATTGTGAAAGTACAAGGTTGTTAAACAAGGGCTGTAACTCTGTTAAAATGCGACCGAATTGAACAAAATTACAATATGCGTACTACCAACATATAACAAGGCCTTTTGCCAAGTTTGGTGAAATTCCTCCACAAATTGTGAGAGGAATTGATTTCAGAAGGAAAACACACCCTCATGAAATTGTCAAATTATAATTTTATTAAATCAAGGGCTGTAACTCTGGTAAAATGTGACCCAATTTAATGAAATTGCAACATGCATATTACCGGCATATAACAAAAATCCTGCCAAGTTTTGCAAAATTCCTCCACAAATTGTGAGAGGAGTTGATTTCAGAAGGTGAGTGTCAGATTGCAGGCACTTACGGATGTATGTGCAGAAAGAGATTGAGAAACAGACTGCAAACAAAGCCGTGTGATGAGAGACATAGTCGGTAACCAGGCAAGGGTCGATCGATTATGCAAACAACACAAAGTAGGTGAGGCAAAAGACAAGGGAGAAATACTAGCAGGGGTCAGAATAACGAGATAGTAGGCAGACAATGAAAAGGACCGGTAGTACTAGTAGGAACACAGAACGATATTTTGCAATGAAGGTGTGGAACTTGCGTGGTTATATGGGGAGACTAATGATGTGTATGATGATTGTCAGCTGAGTTCAATAGGCCAGTGACAGAGGGCACTGTGTATTCTGGGATGTGTAGTTCTGGGAGTCCATGTTCGTAGTTTGGTTAGTGACTGCATTTTCCATGGAGATACTGACCGTGAGCACCCTTCCCGGGACGGATGAACGGACATCTCCATGACATAATCCCCCTTAGGGCCTTTCGGCCAGTGGGGGATAAAAATTTTAAACCATTTTTACTTGAATAACACCCCACGGTGTTTAAAACCCCTTCGGAAATAATGTGTACAATTGTACACATCAACACCATTAATTGTATGTAATTGTTGTTGTACATTATTCAGACGTTACACTCCATTACAGTCATTTAGCTGACGTTTTTACTCAAAGTGACTAACAATAAGTGCAAGTAACCGAGAGAATCCATGAGCAACCAGTGCTGAAGTACGAGTGTAAACAAACAGCCTACAAATCCCATCCAATATCTGGAATGATCAGGGTAGTTAAGAAGTTGAAGACACTTGGACGAATATATAGACAAGGAATTATTTAAGTATGGTGTGTTTATTGCTTCCAAAGTTCAACAGTATTTGCATCTGCATTAAAGCCTGTGCTTCTCTCCCAGCTTTTCCTTCTTGAGCCTATACAAGAGACCTTACAGTACAGTCGGCTGGTAGGGTTGTATTAGACTAGCTCTAGGTGCTTATGGTCAATATAGGTAGAGTTATGGTTCTGGTACGTGGCAGATGCTTTTGTCAAAAGTGACTTACATTATTAGTAAACCAATACAATAATACAGTCGCTCTACTCCAACATAGCCGACCTTCCAGATGAGAGCTGCTGCATGGCTGCAGGATTTCCCTTTTTTTTTCCTCTGGCTCGGCTCAATCTCAGGCTTAAGCAAACAAACTAAACTCGCCCTCTCTTTTACCCACAATTTTGCCAATGTTATTCCTGTGTAGATAACTGTACACCTCCGTACTATGCTTTTGTAGTTCCTTAGCTCATCGCCATCAACACCCTCACTAAGAACAAAATAACTGACCATGTCAACGTAGCTGACGTCAGACCACAACTTCATGTCCTCTATCCATTCCGTGAAGGTAGATGGATGGGGCACTTTGATCGTATTATCCTCAGAGCACGTCAGAAAATCGGATCCGTGTAACCACCTTTTAGTAGGGCTGTAACGATATGCGTATCGAAATCGAAATCGCGATACGCAGAGCCACGATCCGTATCGCGATACAAGAAGGCAGAATCGCGGTACACCCTTTCAAACTTCTCCTCAGCCCAAAAACAGAGGCGCTTCCAAACTTCAATTTATGAATACTTTACTTTTTATTTAAATTACATTTTAAACTTACTTACATTACTTTTATTTTTTTATATCTATTAGTAAGTCGTTTTTTCGCCGACCTGCGACAATCTTCTGCGAGTCACGCACCGTCCACACTCGCCACTGGAAGAGCATTCATTTCTTTTAAGCGGTCGCCATTCTGGTTGCGATGCGGGGAGCGAATCTGTAAACAAGCAGCTCATTGGCTGGCTAGGTGTGCCACAAGCCAATCACAATCACTTGACCGGAAAGGCATGCAGTGTTGCCAGATTGGACAGGTTTAGGTGCTTTTTGGCTGGTTTTGAACATATTTTGGGATGGAAAACGTTAGCAATATCTGGCAACACTGAAGGCATGTCTGCTTGGGCGGAAGCCTTCTGCAGCAGTTACATTTTGACACGCGAGCAATGTTTCACCATAAAAATTCCGTAATTTCCATCTGTTTTCCGCGATCACAGAAAATCATTGGCCCTATGAGAGTGAGACAGTGAGAGAGCCACCCCCCAAAAAAAAAAAAATCTTAACGGATTTACACGATTTGGAAAAATGACTTTTTCAGAACCGAAAAAACCAGAGCTTCCGGCTCAACAGTATTATTTTGAGAAATAAAACAGTCTTTGGATATACATTTGTTCATTTTTGCATACATATTACTCATTCTCTGCAGTGGTCTGAATTATTTGTTATTAAATAGTTAATGTAAGTAAGTAAATGTTAATAAGTCAAATTTACTACTTTAAAAAAACATTTTAAAAAAATCGTGGGCGTATCGAATCGTGGGTCAAAAATCGCGATACGAATCGAATCGTGAGTTGGGTGTATCGTTACAGCCCTACCTTTTAGCCATCTTTGATCTTCCCTACCTAGCAGTTCATGGGAATCATGGGAAAGGTCAGAGTTCGGGAAAGTCGTGTGCTATGTCCAAAATCACTCATTCATTCACTACTCACTATATAGGGAATGACTATATAGAGGACTGCATAGCGAGCTCATTGGTAAAATGAAAAAACACTTGCGGACACTACTCTGTCGTGCCGTTATTTACGTCATTACTGTCGCACAATTAAAACATGCCAGATCAGTCAGCTGGTGGGTTTTCAAAATAATAAATACATATTATACTGAGCGTATTTCCCACATTAATAAATCCAAAGTACTAGGGAAAACACCAATGGAAAGTTTTAAACAATAACCATCACATTTGAGAATTTTTGTAATTGCTATAGCAATTACAGCTTTAACTCACTGAAGAAGACGTGGATTTGGACCAAACTCACTCTACATGGAGCTCCAAAACACCTAAAAAATCCCTGGCTCATACCAAGGCTTTTGATAAAACAGATCAATCTGTCAATAATCTACAAAAGAATAAGTACAAAAGAAAAAGCACAAAAGAAAAGATACAAGATCAACATATGTCAATATTCAACTATTTTTATGATTTTTTAAAATAGTACAGTCTGAAACAGAAAGTGACCTTTTTGACCTCTAAAAGTAGGTCAAAGGTCAAATATGACACTTGATTCTGGTAGAATGGCTACGTGTTTGGGGTAGGTTACTTGAGTATATTATAAGCCATGGTGAAATGGCTAAATTGACCATTTTTGCGAACGCGCAAAATACATTCAATTCAATTTTTCGAAAACTGAAAAATTGGTATTTAAGACTTGTTTACAAAAGAAGAACCTGCACTGCAAATGACAACTTTGGGCACCATTGGTGTGTTTGGCCATGTTGTGGTTTTGGCCATTTAGGAAACAAACTGTTTTCCAGTGCGGTCCAGAACGCGTCACTTTCTGCTTGACTGGCATCGAAGCTTTTTGCGCAGGAAATGAGCACATCATGTGTTTATATCAAATCTAATGGGAAATCCTCATATCCGTAATAAATGACATTTTCAACAAAAACTACATAAAATATGCTCTGTGACCTTGAAAAATGGGTCATCTTGGGTCAGTGAGCTTCCGTCGTCCATGGCTACAAGCAGTTAAAATTTCCTCCGAAACCAAACAACTTTTGGAAGAAAAAATAATATAATATAAAATATCACCAAATAATAAAAAAAAATAATAAAAATAATAAACAAA
This sequence comes from Neoarius graeffei, assembly GCF_027579695.1. NCBI lineage: Eukaryota > Metazoa > Chordata > Actinopteri > Siluriformes > Ariidae > Neoarius > Neoarius graeffei. The sequence continues at coordinate 67,023,750 of NC_083583.1, forward strand.
ATAATAAAAATAAAAATAAAAAATCACCAAAAACAATCATCATAGATGAAGACTAATGATGAGTAGGTCCAATTTACGGTGTGTGGTTGAAGCTTCCGCGTACTAACTCGCACATTATGAGGAGCGCAGAGCGATTCCACTGCATTCTGCCCCACCTAGTGTCAAACTTGAGAAGTTACTGAGGTTTAACTCACTGAGGAAGACGTGGATGTGGACCAAACTCACTCTACATGGAGCTCCAAAACACCTAAAAAATCCCTGGCTCATACCAAGGCCATGCACGATGTTGACTTCACATCGCACTAGAAAGAAAGAGTCGCTTTCTGGGAATCATATGAAGTCTAACACTTGATACTGACTGAAAGAATAAGCTTATAATTGACTGAAAGAATAAGCTTATAATTGGCAAAAATATAAAACTATGTCCAGAATATGGTGGTCAGATTTATGAGAACGTGTTTCATATAGCTTGAATAAGACTATTACATTATTACTATTACATCCAAACATGACTTCATTACTTATACGAAACTCAATCAATGAGTTTCTCGAGTCAGCGTGATCATTTCACGTAGTATTAACACGATCCATTAGGTGGCAGCACTAGAGCTACTATGGTATTAAGTTAACCTGATCGACTCTTGAGCGCGTTCAGGCTTTGATTTTATTCCACGGATTGCCTTGAAAAATCACACGATCAAATCATGTTGGATGTACAAAAACAAACTGTGTTCGTTAACGTGGAACTGATCCGTGAATACAATGAGCTTTATTTTCAGAGCGTAGCAAAGGTTTGGTGGTATCGCCCCGTCAGCCGAATTTCCCACCATGGTGCAGCACTGCTTAAATGAGCTGACAGGATATTCAGAGAGATTCTGCAGCGTTCAGTGGAATTCAGTAAGGCCTGGATCACTGCGATGGGGTGAGATGTATGGAATCAGCAGAATGTGCAGTGCTGAAGAATGGCTTCGTGGAAGGTCTGTGAAGTGAAGACTAATAAGCTTGGCATTACAGCTAGTTCACAATTTATGCAACTATTAGTGGAAGTGCTGTGAGCACGCACACACACACACACACACACACACACACACACACCAGTGGGAAGAAATATCCACATGTGACAGGTGGATTTGCTTCACGCAGAAGATTTCCTTAAAACATACCCTGAACCAAACTTCTATTATACTATCAATTATATTAGATCATTGTACACTGATCAGCCATAAGATTAAAAATAGCCTCAATGAGGCTGGAGCGCATACCGACCACTGTTGCTGTGTGTGAGTTTGAAATCCGATCAATCTTGTGGAAGGAGTAATGATTTTCATGAAATTGTATATGATCCCTGTGTAGCCGCATCCATGACAGGTGGCACCACCTGGTGAACAACTCTCGTTGCTATAGACCCCTTTCACATGACGTCACCGCGCCGCGAGATTTTGTTAGGCGCCATATTGGAAGACCAAGTACATGCACTCACAATATAAAACAAAGTACGAGCGAGAGTAAAGTGACACGATGGATGATAATTCTGGTTATGTGAGTACATTACCAGCTGCAGAAAGGGCACGGTATGTGGAGAAACTCGCTGTGATTGATGGGTTTGACCCATATGATAAGACTCGCGGCAAGGGAGAATGGAAACATAAGGAGGACCTGACACCAATTCTGCCATCTGTTTGCTACCCAGACATTGTAAACTATTTGTTGTTTACACCCAGTGCCTACACTCAGTGTTCGAACAATGCCGATATTTTCGGGGGGTCCCTTTTTTCCCTTGGGGCGCTTGCGCTTGTCTCGGAGCGCAGATCTCCAAACACATGAGAAGTCTTGCGCTTGTCTCGGAGCGCGGATCTCCAAACACATGAGAAGCCTTGTGCTTGTCTCGGAGCGCGGATCTCCAAACACATGAGAAGCCTTGTGCTTGTCTCGGAGCGCGGATCTCCAAACACATGAGAAGCCTTGTGCTTGTCTCGGAGCGCGGATCTCCAAACACATGAGAAGCCTTGTGCTTGTCTCGGAGCGCGGATCTCCAAACACATGAGAAGCCTATCTTACGCACATATCACGCGGACTCCACACCTCCACACACGCATCGCGTCTGAAGTCATAACTCATCAGGGGAAATCGTGTCCACATTGGCATGTTCAAAAAACAACCTCGCGTCAACAATGATACCACACGCAAGAAAAAAAAAACAGTCAGGCTACTCAACAACCAACCTGGCAGCAGCGAGCAAGCCCCAAACCATCCTAAATTATTATTATTATTAAACTGTAGAAGTCTGTGAGGCTTGCTCCTCATACAGTTATCAACTTGGGGCCAATTTAGCATGTTTTAAATCAGAATTTCTTGCGTTTGCTTACCCTTAAAGTGTCCAAAGATCATGCACATACTTATCCATGATATCCACAGTTTTTTGCCAAGTCTCACACAGGTTTCTTTCAAGTCTACTGTTGGGCCAATAAATCATAAATAAAGCAGCTCAGATTTGTTTGTTTAAGTTGTTTGCCACTCCACTTTATTCTCGTGGGTTCACATACCGCTGCCGTTATTTTCCCCTAATCACGAGTTTGTTGGTCTTCCAATATGGCGCAGGGTCTGTTTACTTCCGGTTTCGGGTGACGTCAGTGAAAGGGGTCTATATGTCTTCAGAGTCTTCTGGATGAGTTACAGTGAAAACATTCAAGCAGTTTACGAAGAGTAGCGTTTAAATTTTCAGACGCCCATAAAATCGTAAATGCGACAGGTGGCACCACCGTCTTGACAACTTTTATGCACACCCACCTGGGGAACAGAACATTGTATACGAGTTTGATCGAAAGCCAATCAATGCTGTAGGAGGAGCAGTGATTTTTGCAAATTGTGGACGGACAACGGACAGATGATGCGTGATCGCATAAGCTTATCCGGCCTGGCCTGTGGCCGCAGGCAGGTGAAGTGAATAACACTGATTATGTCATTACGATGGCACCTGTCAAGGGGTGGGATATATTAGGCAGCAAGAAAGAGAACAATCAGTTCTTGAAGTTGATGTGTTGGAAGCAGGAAAATGGGCAAGCGTAAGGATCTGAGCGACTTTGAGAAGGGCCAAATTGTGATGGCGAGATGACTGGGCCTGAGCATCTCTTAAAAAAAAAAAAAAGACACATTTTATGAAAAATTTAACGCTGGCTAAAACAGCAGTTTGTGCTACAATAGCTCTTCTGTGGGATTGGACCCATACATGGGCTAGCCTTCGTGCCCCATGCGAATCAGTGAGCCTTCGACACCCATGACCCTATCACTGGTTCACTGGTTGTCCTTCCTTGGACCACTTTTATTCGGTACCAACTACTGCAGACCCAGTCATCTAGCCATCACAATTTGTCAAAGTCTCTCCGATCCTTACGGTTGCCCATTTTTCCTGCTCCTAACACATCAACTTCAAGAACTGACTGTTCTCTTTCTTGCTGCCTAATATATCCCACCCCTTGTCATCTCACTCATGCTCTCGGGCGGACTCTCATGGCGCTCTCGCTTTCTGTCACGGTAAACGGGAAATGTTTCATGTGAAATGAAACTCTCTCACCATATGCTTGACTTCGCTAAGCATATTTGACTGAAATAAAACGGCAGAGTCGCAAAATTACACCAGAACTCAGCCTGGGCGATAAAATGACAGCGATACATATCGTCGATAGACACTTCATCAACAGCGATAAGTAAATCACACAGGTTATCCATTAGCGATAATCCCAGGCTTCAGAAAAATGGACTCATACACTGTAGTGTTTCGTTCTTCAGCCATGCTCACCCCTTTTCCATGGAGTTTGAGTATTTAAATGAGTTTTTGCGCATTTTTTCTGGTTTATCGTTCTCCCCCCCCCAAAAAAAAAAAACCTTAGGAAATAACCAGCACTATATGCATTAATGATACAAATTTAAAATCAACCAAACTAAGAATAACATGAAGTTAGTGACCGCTGACGACCAATGCAAGATTTTAAAAAATTAAGAAGAAAACAAAGACGAAGAAATGTTGTAATATAATTATAAAATGATTTCTTGAATCTCGGGGCCCTTTCTGACCCAAGAACCAAGAGACATGAACTTACATGACTTAGCTGTTCAAAGAAATCTGGCCTCCTTTCATCTCGCCTCCCTGACCCATGCCATCTGCTTTATTCAAATATACAGAACTTATCTTTGGAGGCTTCACAAGCACGATAAACAGGCTTTACAACATTCACCCACTGTTTACAGCATGCCGTACCCTCTGCTGTAAAATATTCCCTGTTAAACTGTCAGCGGCATTCGCCACCCGCCTGGCGTTCACAGTATGGCTGCACGAGGACGGCGTTCCCGCCCCTGCCTTGCTGCTCGCTGGCGGCCAAACAACTGTCCCGTTCCACAGCAGCGCCAGTACCCCGCTAACTTCCATGCCTGGCTTCAAACATCTGTAAAACATTTTTATTCTCTGTCCCGAACCACGCTGGCAAACGTCTCCAAGTGGCAAGCTGGCACGACTTCTAAAAAAGGATTCGAAATGCTGCCAACGCTATAATGCTGCATGAAGAGACGGTTGTGCGTTAAGTAAGGTTTACCCTTTCCTTCAGCATGGATTTGTTTTCGTGCCCCTTGTTCTACCCCAGAAACTTAAAAATTTCAGCCTCACAGCTTCTAAAGAATGTCACACACTTGGCACTGGCTTCACCAGTCGTAATTAGCAACAGAAGCTTACCGCATCCCGCTAAACAGCTACACAGAACATGTTAATGATGCCTTTGCCATTCTCACAGTCACAAATCTAAACTCTAGACCATAACACAGTACGATTATATTTTGGTCCATCATGGCTTCCCAAATTCTTTTTTTTTTCAAAGGACATTTTGAATATTCTGACCATCTTTCATTTGTTTAATTCTATATATACACAATTTAGAACTGCTGTAATGTTCAGCGTTCGCATCATACACAAATACTGTAATGTCTAGCACAAGTGACTAAAAACCAAAGGAATATTCCTTGCAGTGAATTACCAGACGCTGTTTATCAGGTTTCCAAGTCAAACTGCACAACGTTTCATAATGACAGTGATGCACAGAGATCTTAAAAACACCGATTAGCTCTTTCCGCTGTCTTCGTGATTGCTGTCATGAACCGTGTCTCAATTTGAAAACTGAAAGCAGTGTTGTAGTCGAGTCACTAAACCTCGAGTCTGAGTCAAGTCCAAGTCATTAAAAAAAATTGAGTCGGGTCCGAGCCAAGTCCACTATTGATCCGAGTCGAGTCCGAGAACAAGACTCCAACCGCACCATTTGACGGTGGCTGTTTCAGCGCCATTAACATTAGTTTGCTCCTGAACATGACGTATAAACAGGTGAATGCGCTTCTCTTTGTCAGGGAGTGTGAAGTATTCTGTCAGAGATGGTTGGGAGATGGATGGAAGTGCAGAAGGTGTGTTTATTAATACAAGTGAAGACGGTAAACAATCCAGAACAGCAGGTAAAATCGTAAAACAGTGAAACAGACAACAGATCGAGCGAGGCACAAACAGGCTATCGTAGACTTGACAGAATCAAGGACGAGAAAGAGAAAATCAGGGATCAGGAAACCAAACAAGGAAATAAAGCTTGGTAATGTGTCAGCAACGCAACTCAATACTTCACAAAGTAAGTGCGTTTTCACAGTTTTGATATCGGCGTGCTGATTGTGCCTTAATCCTGCGCAGGTGCAAGGCATTTACAGTGCGCACGTGAGAGTCCGCATGGCGTGCGCGCTGTCTGGGAGCGCGCCCAAGAGTCTATCTGATGCACGCACCAAGGCACACAGGTGTGACACTCTTGCACAAAATTAGTACAAAAATTAATGTAGATATAAATATCTTGTGCCAAATTATCATGGCGTTACAAAAAATAAAGAAATAATCCGAGTCCTCGTCTCCAATTTATGAGTCTGAATGCAGTTAATGTACGAGTCCAAGTCATCAGTGCTCAAGTCCAAGTCGAGTCACAAGTCCTTAAAATTAGGGCACGAGTCGGACTTGAGTACTACAAGCCTGACTGAAAGTATTAACGAATCTACAAGATACAGACACAAAGGGACCTTCTGACAGGTTGCTTTATTCCAATACAAGATGTATCCTAAACCCTGAGGGTTTGTTTTCTCCCAGTGACCGAGCACAGAGAGTAGGGCCAGATATCACAGAAGTCCTGTTGAGTGCTACTATGAGAGGAATGGCATTCCCAGTATTTCACATGGTATTCCAGATTTACTAAGAGAGCCGTAGTTGCAAAAGAAAGCAACTGGACTTGCTTGAAATTCTTAAAGACATTTCACCTCTCATCCAAAAGGCTTCTTCGGTTCTGTCCGACGAGTGGAGAGTTCCAGGTATTTATCCTCTAGTGCAGTGGTTTTCAAAGTGGGGGCCGCCAGGGGGCGCTAGGGGGGCCTCAGAAAGTTAGAGGGACGATAACAAAAAAATTGCAAAAAATATATATACTTTTTAAAAATAATTATTATTAAATATATTGTAATTAGTTTTTTAATCAGTATTATAAAATATAATTATTAATAATAATATATCATATCGAAACGTTGTTTGCCATGCTCATCTCTCCGATTGCCTGTGACGGTGCGGTTTGCGCCATTTATCAAGCTGCTTTGCTCCTCAAGCTAGCGTATTGCTAGCACAAAATGGAAAGGTTTTTGAAGAAGAGACCGAAGGAACAAACCAACAGCCCTGCTGTGGAGGACACTGCTGCGAAAAAAACTAAGAAGTCCTGGCCAACTAAAATCCAAAAATATGAGGCAGCATACATTTAAGTATGGCTTTACAGCCATACAGAAAAATGGCCATGATTGCCCGAAATGCATCCTCTGTCTGGAGACCCTGTCAAACGAGTGCTTAAAACCTTCGAAACTTCAGCGTCACTTGGTACAAAAACATCCGACAGATGCCAAAAAAACAGTAGATTTCTTCAGACGCAAAGAAAAGCATTTGGTCAGGCAATCTGCTGCATTCACCCAGCAAGCTACTGTCCCCGAGTGGGCCCTGAAGGCATCATTTTTAGCCTCGTACCACATTGCTCGTGCTAAAAAACCTCACTCAATTGGAGAAGATTTGATTTTACCAGCCACCAAAGACATTGTCCGAGAATTGCTTGGTGAGGATGCTGCCAAAAAAATCGATGCTGTCCCACTCTCTGATAACACCGTGAGCTGACGGATTGGTGGCATGGCTCAAGACGTATCTGCTCAGCTGTTGGAGCAGGTGAGAGCCAGCGAATACTTCGCACTTCAGCTGGATGAGAGCACAGATTTATCCAATGAGGCCCAACTGCTTGTGTACATCAGATTTATTTCACAGGAAAGATTTGTGGAGGAAATACTATTTTTGTAAAGCACTTGAAAGAAGAACTACTGGGAAAGACATTTTTCAAGTTTTGGATGATTACATCGAGTCTAACGGATTGGACTGGACCCGTTGTGTGGGGGTGTGTTCGGACGGAGCCGCGGCAATGACCGGGAAGATCAGTGGAGTGACCGCGCTCATTAAGCAGAAAGCCCCGCATGTAGTGGCCACACACTGCATGCTCCATCGCGAGGCACTGGTCGCAAAAAGGATGGATGACGAGTTGAATCAGGTACTACAGTTGGTTATACAGTTTGTTGTTCAGTGCGAAGATATTTGTGTTGAAAACATGTTAGTTAATAATATTCTTATGCTAAACAAATGTAACAATTATTGACTATTGAATAAAAGTAAGAGAAAACATTCTAAAAGTTGATGTTTCTTTACATATTTTGTAGCATTGTCTGTGGGTTTGCAAAGGGGGTCCCCGGCCAGAAGCTAATGCTGTTTGGGGGGCCTTGGCATGGAAAAGTTTGGGAACCCCTGCTCTAGTGGACCAAAGGCAACCCTAAGGAGAGTTGTTGAGGTCACATGAGTCGTTGACCCTCTCAGTCATCCTGTAGGTTGTTAGGGTAACTGGAGGCCAGGTGTAAACGGTGTTAGCAGCCTAGAGGTTTGCTCTAGGCTGCTAACCTAGATCACCCTATCATTAGGGTTGTAGGTACCGCCTGTATTGTCTTTTAGGACTACAATTCCCATCACCAGCTTCCGCGTTGACCTGCGTCACACCGGGGCGGGATCACCAACGTCACATCCTCCATGAAGGCATAAGTAACGGAACACATTTCCGCTCTCCCTCTTTCCATCTTAGACTTCAAGCTGTCTGGACACAGAGAGATTTGCTCTGACCGAGCAAACCAGATAAAGACGTCTTTTCTTTTCCTCAAGAATCAGAGTTTCGCGCTTTCCTCTCACCTTTGGCCACGGTAGATTCTCGGATCGCGCGATTTTTAAACTCAGCTTGAGTTACAACCGGTTTTCAGTTATTCATTGTACGTATGTACGGACTGCAGCCCAAGCAGTTAATTAATGTTAGAAGCGACCGGATCCTTCTAATTAAAGCGTGTACACATTGTCTGATCAGAGACTTTGTTTTCATCACGAGCAATCACGCGTCGGACCAAGAGATCCTCTGCTTTCCACAGAAGCGACTCACGTGCTCCACAACGGTGAAACTCCTCTTCATAATTTTGCGTAGAGGCAAGACACTAAGTAAGACTTGGCATTTTGGGCATAAAAACTAGTCTTAGGAATTAGTTTATTTATTAGTGTGAATTTAAACTCAGGAACTGTTTAAGTGTGCACATTGATTTTGTGCTTCTATTATTGTTCTATTTTTGATCTCTCAATTGTTTAATAGATAGGTTTTGCATGCCCCCTTTTTCTTTCTAACACTTTAATTTCATTATTTACACATTTTGACCTTATCAAGATTTCAGTGGATTCAGTACTGTTATAAGCTAGTGAAATTAGCCTACGGCTAAAGGCCAATTTATGCTGACAACCCAGTCCTCGCAGATGGCGTCGCAGAAGGCGTCTGCGAAGCCCCCCCCCTCGCAGACGCTCTGCGTGCACCTCCCAAAAATTGTGACCACCACAGACAGCCTCGCAGACAGCGTCGCAGACAAGAGGGCTCTGATTGGTCCACTCTACATCCGCTGTACACGCACTTCCGCTTCCCTACTTTCCCGGTTTGGTTTGTTTTCACGACCGCCATTTTTAAAAACACAAGCGAAGATGGAGCAGCACGAAGAGCGGTTGATCGAGGAAGTACGTACATCCATAGATTTACATAGAAGACTAGATTCCTCACCGCATATTCCAGAACGTCCGCACAGAGCGGCCATCTTACCACAGACAAGGGGTATGAAGACTTACGCAAGCACAGCACAGCCCAGCACTCACATTATAATTTACAGGAAATCAAAGTACTGACTTTGATGACAAGGTGATGTGTGTGTCTGTGTGTGTTTTAATTGTAGATGTTTATATCAGTATGTTTAGTTTTATTTTAACTGCACATTGGAGCCTAGTCAAATGAAATTTCAATCTTCTGTGCTAACATATATTGACTTTGACATGATAATCAGCTTTGAATGTTCTTTTTGTAAATGTAAAGATATCTTTTTATCCTTGGAAGTATAACCACATGTGATTAATTAAATGCTTTTTTGTCACAAACTACCATGAGTCGCTGTCACTGTTTTATACTATTACTTACTCGGGCAGTGCATTTGTTATTATGCTATGATGTGAGTTTACATTTGTTATTATGCTATGATGTGAGTGCATTAGGTTTTTGAGGTGGATGAAGTATTTCTGAAGTTTCAGAAGTGAGTAAGCTGTTTATTTAACTTTAGCTTCCCCTACGGCCCTATCACATGTAAAAATATTTTCACTAAAAATGGGAAATAAATTGTATGGTTATTTGTCCTAAGGCCGCAGTTATCCATAAGTATGCAGTGTTAGGCTTCTCACAGCATAGGCATTTCAGCATGCATCCTGTCTTACAGTCTGTAGTATACTGAAATATTTTCGCCAAGCTATGCGTATTTTTTTAAAACATAAAATGATTATTCATCATTAATATCATAAATACATACTTCCGTTTGTTTTTTTTATATAACAAACCAAACCATTTGAATATCGATTGAAATTTGAGGAAGTTACGGTCATCTGAAAAGTACATATCGCTACCAACACAATGTAATGGGTAAGCCAGCTGTCTGAGGTAAGATGGCCGCCATGTGCGGACGTTCGACTTTGTTGACGGGCAACGGGGACGAGGCATCTAGTCTTCTATGTAAATCTATGCGTACATCTATACGACTCCAGTTCTAGTCATTATAAGTAACCAGAGGATAAACACTCCACTAACCACACCCACCAACTACTCCTAGCGATTTCGCAACTTCGCGCCCCCTTGCGTTGTGGCGGTGAATAACATCGCGCACGCCTATTACTCCCCGCTCAACGATAAATTACAACTGTCTGCGAAAAGCTATCTGCGAAAGCCTTGTCGCAAGAGCATGCAGAGGCCTTAATTCTTTTGTCTCATTAGCATCCAGGGCTAAGGGTATTGTCTCAAGGGAAGGCGGTCCTCCCCCACACTCACATACACACCCTTTTGTTTTAACTCCACGAGGTAGGATCCTTGGGCCTTAGCTAGCCACATACGGCTAATTCTTTTGTCTAATTAGCAACCAAAGCTAACTCTCTTGTTTTACTTAGAAACACGTGGTCACCAGGCCTCTCACACACAATTCTTTTGTCTAATTAGCAACCAAAGCTAACTCTCTTGTTTTACTTAGAAACACGTGGTCAATTCCACCACACATACACACACCTAGCCAGCATTCAAAACTAACTCCTTCGTTGTAGGCCAGAAGGCTTTACACACACACTACATGTTTCATGTTTAATTTCCTTTTAATACACACACACACACACACACACACACACACACACACCTCACTGTTTGCTGAAGATTTCAACTGTTATTATTCATTTTTATCTTTGTCATAATAAATTCCATTATTATTGAAACTGTGTGTTTATTTGCTGTTCCGATATTTTTGAAGTGACTCAATCTCAAAGGATTCCAAGGTGCATATAGGTTGTGTAATATGGTCAGTGATCATAATAATTTGGAACATACCATAATTTAGCTGTTTGATAATTTATTATTGAGCATCAAAATTAAAGGTATTATATAATGAGACTGATTTAATGACTTAATGAGACTGATTTAATGAGATTGATCACTTAATTACTAATTGCACCTACAGGGTGATCTGTGGGTCACTGGCTCTTTCTAGCATCATGTGAATCTTTGAAGTCAGCTGAGTTCTGGTGTGGATGTGTATTCAGTTTTCTGGGAAGTGTACCAAGGACTGCCTTGTAGGTCGCTGATAAGTAATGTCTCAGTCCACCTCCTCTGTTCAACGATGGTCATTCCAGGTTGACGAATATAGCTTCACAGGATGACTGAGGCCCTGTTTACATTATTTCGAATCAGCGGATCATCAGATTAACGTTTTTAAAACGATTCGCGTGCACACAGCAACGCCAATACACGATTCGCGTGCACACAGCAACGCCAATACACGGATACGCTAATCACATGACTAATTAGACGGCACGTCACATGATCCCAGTGCATATCGGGCATGCGCAAGTCACTCACCACTTGCAAGTGGAAGGATGGCAAGCGAACACCTTCTCCAGCAGATAAACACACCTGGCTGTGATGTTCATGTTCTCACTGAGTTTAAGCGCCTGAAGGAGGTTGAAATGTGTAAATAAACCTCAGTGCAGCTCAGCGCTTCCTCCTGCGCTCCAAATCACTCCACCCTGAACAGCGAGTGCCCTCTGGAGGGTGCGCACTCCGGCCCTGCGCAGCTCACAGAGCGCGCGAGTGAAGCGCACGAGCAGTGATTCGGGACTGAGCCGCTGTGTGTGTGTGATCCCAACGCCAGCGAATCAGGAAGGTGGATGTCACAGTGACGTTGTCCAATGACGACGTCAGCTAGAGCTCAGCACAGCGTATCCGCGTATCCTCAATGTTTACACAGCACCGGACCAGACACGAACTGGATTGAATACGTGGGCTCTGGCGGATTCCCGTTTCCCGGCGTTTTAATGTGAACGGACAGTGCATCCGCGAAGAAAACGAGACAGATACGGTCTAATGTAAACTTGGCCTGAGAGTGTCAACAACCCATGTGACCTCAATGACTCCCTTTAGGGTTGCTTTTGATCCACTAGAGGATAAATACCTGGAACCCCCCACTAGTCAGACAGAACTGAAGAAGCCTTTCGGATGAGAGGTGAAACATCTTCAAGGATTTCAAGCAAGTCTAGTTGCCTTCTTTAGCATCTACGGTTTACTATGACCTGGATGACTGAGAACCTTCACAGACATATTTACAAAAAAAGCTTTTCAAAACAGCTCTGCTTCATTCTCAATGAATTATTAAGGTTTGTTTGCCACCAGGATGGAACAAATGGCAATAAAACTCTGTGTGAAGAAGCAGAAATTCTTTACAGACAGCGCAGAACAGATCTTGTGCTGGTGTACGCCAATCAGCCTCAACACTGAAACCACTGAGAGGTGAAGTGAATAACATTGATTATCTCATTACAGTGGCACCTGTCAAGGGGTGGGATATATTAGGCAGCAAGAAAGAGAATAATCAGTTCTTGAAGTTGATGTGTTGGAAGCAGGAAAAATGGGCAAGCGTAAGGATCTGAGCGACTTTGACAAGGGCCAAATTGTGATGGCTAGATGACTGGGTCTGAGCATGTCTAAAAAATGGCACATCTTGTGGGGTGTTCCCCGCAAGTTATGCAGTGGTTAGTACCTGCCAAAAGCAGCCCAAGGAAGGACAACCAGTTAAAACAGAAAGAGACCAGGGTCAAATTTTTCAGCAGTTTGTGCTACAGTAGCGCTTCTGTGGGATTGGACCATATGAGCTAGGCTTCATGTCCCATGTAAATCAATGAGCCTTCGACACCCATGACCCTGTCACCGGTTCACCGGTTGTCCTTCCTTGAACCACTTTTGTTCGGTACTAACCACTGCATACTGAGAACACCCCACAAGATGTGCCATTTTGGAGATGTTCAAGACCCAGTCATCTAGCCATCACAATTTGTCAAAGTCGTTCAGATCCTTACGCTTGCCCATTTTTCCTGCTTCCAACACATCAACTTCAAGAACCGATTATTCTCTTTCTTGCTGCCTAATATATCCCACACCTTGACAGGTGCCACTGTAATGAGATAATCAATGTTATTCACTTCACCTCTCAGTGGTTTTAACGTTATGGCTAATCAGTGTATTTATGCTGCCATACGCATTGCGTAATTATTCCATGGAAGCGAGACGTTCCATGTCTTGCGGGAATTGTATATTCTGTTTTAAATGTGAGAATAACGAGGGCTACCGACAGAGAAAACATATCAGATTGCGTAAGAAACAGCCAAGTGTTCTCCACGGGCGCTTTTAAAGTGGCGCACCGCCACGTTATAATTCTGGCCCGCCACCCTTCCCTTGGCCAAAAAAAAAATATGTAACTTCATCAGTATACACCAAATAAATCGTATTCACTTTATTATAATTTTGTAATTATTTAACACGCAGAAGACCATTAAACAAATGCATACAGGGCTATCCCTGCATTACACTACACCGCACCACATTACACTATACTGACACATAGTAACGCTGGAAGCCACAAGCTGCAGCTAGCCAGCAGCTAAATAACTTTGCGGGTGTTTGTAGCGTTATTGTGCAACGGTTACGCTTATCTATCGTCTTTTCTGACCATGCACAGTTACAGTAATCATATAACAGCACACACACATTAGTTAAGCTCAGGTCTTTTATTTTACGTATCTGTGATCGTGTAGGCAAGAGCTGCATTTTCCCGTTGCTTCACTGTTTGTTTACTGCAGTTCCTGGGTCAAAGGACCCGAGCTACGGAGGCCGGGGTGGCTTTGTAGTGCTAGTCTCGGGCACGCGCACCAGTTCGTGCATGAATTGGAGTGGTTTCACCCAATTAACATTATGTGTATTGTAAAAAAAAATGTATGCATTTATTGTAATTGGGTATTTTGTTTATGCATGGAAGTTCATTTATTTTTCACACACAGAAAAAATATAATTAATTCAGGGAGGCGCAACAGGCGCATCGGTCTCAACTGAAATGTCAAATGAGTCTCACGTTGACAATAAAGATGATATGTACAGTAAGAATGTTAATTTTTTGTAAAATTATTTTAACAATGATTTAGCATTTCCAATCCATTTATTGGCCAGTTTCACCGTCAAAAAAAGACCAAAGTCCGTCAGCTTCAGGGGGACTTCGCCACCTTTTATTTTTGAAAAGTGGAGAACCCTGATTGGACCCTGATTTAGAAAACAACCTCCTGCATTACCCACAATGCTGTTTAACTTTCACTCCACTTGTTACCTTTCACTCCATCGCCACCTAAACAGAATGATGCAGCGGCCCTTTAGTCCCTTAGCTTTCTCACCTCCTCATCTGTACACTCTTCTCAAACAGAGCAAGTCTCATGCTACCACCACCATTCATGCCATTGTGCTTGGGATCTCATAGATCGGTAAACACGAGAGCCGTACGAGTTATCGACCACGCCCCAGAACGAAAATACCACCCTCTCTGAGTAATTAAGAATCATATTTACAAATCCCATCATTTCTATCATTATGGAAATGTTTTTTTTAATAACTACCAAATCAATGTGATCCCAAAGCCCTTACATATACAGTAGCTACCCCATCTGTCTGAAAGCCAGGACTTCACCGTGTGTGTGTGAAAATAATAATGCTGTGCGAATAAAATAGTCATGTCCTTTCAGCTGAATGAGACTGCGTACTGTCTTTATGAACATTTATTAACATTTATATCTTGTGATAAGTTTTCTGTAAAATAAAAACATCCCAGAGAGACACGGGAAGAAGTACATCGGGGTTTTTTTTTTTTTTTTTTTTTGGGGGGGGGGGGGGGGGGGGGGTGTTATGTTTGGACAGAGGAACCTGACAGACCTGGTCAAGCTCCTCTTTCCCTGCTAACTGTTCAATCATAAATCATCATCTGTGTATACGGTTGCGTGTTATAAACCAAATTATTATTTTTTTAAAATATGAGAATTCACACAAACACACCTCGTCCCAACCTCATTCGGTCGTCCCTCAGGCTTTACTCAAACTCTGCATATAAGCCCCTGGTCTTTTTTTTTCTTTTCAGAATAAAGCCGTTTGCTATCGTTTATAACCATAGGATCAAAGTTTTACCTTCTGAAATTGATTACCAAACGCCGAGAGCGAGCCTTACAGACACAGTGTGGGCTGACTGGCTTCACTGCGGGATTCGGCTTGTGGATTTGGCTTCCTCTGCCCTTTAAAACACAATTATAAGCTCCCAAGCTCACCAGCTATGGCACTGTTTCCATAAGTCTGGAGTTGACAAAAAAAAAAAACTATGTTTATATTTTTAAATGTTACAACTGATGAACTCCAGAGCGTCCCTGCGTGATTTGGCTTCCTCTGCCTTTTTTGCATTAAACCTCTAAAGATCTGAAGTCACTTAAGTTTGTTAAAGTTGTTTATACAAATTACGCTGCATTTTAACGGATCCTGGGACAAAAAGGCTGAGTCTAAGGACTGCCAGAGAGTCGGTAAGGGTGTTTTCATACTTGCTCAGAATACTCGAGGCTATACCTGAGGCTTATTTGTGGGCAGGACTAATAGCTTTCCAAAGCATGGCTCGATTGCGCAATTCCATTGCGGTTCATTCGCATGATGTTATTACTTTCCTGTGGTACCAACAGCAGGGAATGTCATCATGCAAACACGGAGCTGATCTTGTATAAAATAAGAGTTTTACAAGTCCAGGTTGACGTTTTAAGTGATGGGTTCCGTGCAACCACTCACACCACAAACTGAACTGGTTACAGCGCTCCAGCCCGAAGAAAATCTGGTGTTATTTACCACCAAGCTGAACCAATCCAATCACATTCCTCAGCATGCAGCCCCAAGCCTTCCACACCTGATGTGGACCATGCCATGGTTCTGTTTGAAGAGAACCCCAGACTGCTGTTTTTAAAAGGACCTGCAAATCGGCTCACTGGAGTACTCGTGGACTCGAAAACAACGTTCACACTTCACAGATCACATGAGTCTGGGAAAAAAAAACAACACTGAGAGTGGCCCTTGAGCAAGACCCTTACCTCTTCATCCACGGATGGACAAATCACAAGCAAGTTATGATGTCACGGTTGGTGTCTAAAAAATTGACTGACATGATGGATTCAGACAGCGGTAATGTACGGACACGTGTCAAGACTCTCAGAAGGTGGTGGCATCATTGGGATTCAAATTCACCATCTCAGAGATAGAGGTTTTTTGTTGTGTCATATGGGAGTAATCAATTGTTTTATCTATGAAACAGCTAGCTCTTCTTAAAATTATGCTGGCTAGGTATTTATGTATTTCTGAGGTAAAGGTATCTTCTCTAATGCAGGACAACAAACACTGGGCACTTTTATTGTCAAAAATAAAATATGTCGGGGGCGTCGGGGCTCAGGCGGATAAGGCGCCATACCATAAATCCGGGGACCCGGGTTCGATTCTGACCTGAGGTCATTTCCCGATCCCTCCCCGTCTCTCTGTCCCACTCATTTCCTGTCCTGTCTCTACACTGTCCTATCCAATAAAGGTGAAAAAAGCCCAAAAAATATCTCATCTCATCTCATTATCTCTAGCCGCTTTATCCTTCTACAGGGTCGCAGGCAAGCTGGAGCCTATCCCAGCTGACTACGGGCGAAAGGCGGGGTACACCCTGGACAAGTCGCCAGGTCATCACAGGGCTGACACATAGACACAGACAACCATTCACACTCACATTCACACCTACAGTCAATTTAGAGTCACCAGTTAACCTAACCTGCATGTCTTTGGACTGTGGGAGAAACCGGAGCACCCGGAGGAAACCCACGCGGACACGGGGAGAACATGCAAACTAGGGTTGGGCGATGTCTCCTTAATTGGCAGATGACGATGTTTACAGTGAAACGATGCGATGGACGATGATATCGTCAGAGGATGGGGGGGGTTTGAGTGATTTGCGGAATTCATGACCAAATTTAATACTATATAAAAACATAATTAATAATTATAAAATAACAGTAGTATATAAGCTACTTGGTATTGATACTACGGACTTCCCGGGCTTTAACGTGTAAGGGAAAAAAAAAACTTCCATTGCATTTGAATGGCCCGTGCGCTGAGAATGTCACTATCCCATACTATATATTTATTTACTTAATTGTAACACTAAATAAATAATTAGGCCTACATAAAAATAATAATCTACTAATAATGATAATTTAATGGTAATACATTTTAAAAACTACCGTATTTCTGGACTACACATCGCTCCGGAGTTTGCATCAGCCAAAAAATCCATTATGAAGACGAAAAAAACATATATACGTCGCACCGGAGTATAAGTCGCATGGCCAGCCGAACCATGAAAAAAAAGTGCGACTTATAGTCCGAAAAATACGGTATATACTTTACATAATCCATACTCTTCCTGGGCTTTGGCGCGCTGCGCGTGATAAAAAGCTGTCATTCCATTCTGCTTGAAATTTTAATGTTAACGATTAAAAGCTTCCAATTTCATTAGAAAGGCTCGTTTCATTTCATTTGAACAGCTGGCAGCCTACTATGACGCAGAAGTTGGTTGGAAAGAAGGGCACGACTTCGCCTATTTGGAATTTCTTTGGTTTTGAACCAGATGAGCGTGGGCAACCAAAGGACATAAACAAATGTGTCTGCAAGATTTGCGCATCTGTGGTCCGTGTCAAAGATGGACAGACAACAAATTTGCGCGATCACCTGCGTGTTCACCATCCTGAACAATATGCGACCCTCAACGTGTCCGTGCGTACAGGGCCTTGCAAAAAAGCGCAACCGACCATATCTGGGATGTTTGCGAAAAGCACTAAATATAAAACTGACAGTGACAGGTGGAGGGAGCTGACAGGTGTTGTGACTCGCTACCTGGCCAAAGAAATGGTATCGTTCAACACGGTGGAGAAGCCCACTTTCAGGGCCATGCTACACACGTTTGACAGGCAGTACGAGTTGCCAGGTCGCAAATATTTTTCTAATACGGCTGTACCCAATCTTTTCAATGAGATAAGAAGTGGCATTGCAACCGAGCTGGGCCAGGTGGAATATTTGGCCTTGACAACTGACATGTGGTCCAGCTGCAACATGATGCCATACATGTCAGTGACCGCACATTATGTCAACCAAGAGTGGAGAATGCAGTCCAAATGTCTACAGACCAACTTCATGCCAGAGACGCATTCGGCGGACAATTTGGAGGATGCTCTGCGCAGCACGATCATGGAGTGGAACATACAGGAGAAAAGGATCGCCTGCATAACCACTGACAATGGGGCGAATATCGTCGCTGCCATCCGGCAGTTGAAATGGCAATGGCTGAGTTGCTTTGGCCACAACCTGAACCTGGCCATTAACAACTCCCTGGCGCAACAGAAGGCGAGCACAGACCGTGCTTTTGGAGTTTGCCGAGCTGTCAACGCTGCCTTTTCCCACAGCTGGCTACGGCGAAATGAGCTTCGGAAAGCGCAGGTGGAAATGAACCTCCCTGAGCATTCATTGATCACGGTAATATTTTAAACAGTTCTAACAACTAAATAGTATTTAAATTATTATATAGCTTTTTAAATCATTAGCATATTCAGGGCCAAATATAGGCTAGATTATTTTATCATTTAATGTGCAGCTTATTGACATTAGGCTAACTTAAAGTGGATAACTAGGCCTGTGTCTTTACTGATAGGATTGTGCCACGCGATGGGGCTCAAAACAGCAAATGGTGGAAAGAATACTGGAGCAAGCACAAGCCATCAAACGTGTGCTTGCTGAAGACAAAAGCCGCCGCCCACTGCCCCAACTGACATGGCAGGACATAAGTGTTCTAGAATCGGTGAACAAGGCGCTGAAGCCAGTGGCGGATTTCACAGATATTCTTTCTGGGGAAAACTACATAACGGTGTCCTCCCTGGTACCCATGCTGGGCCATTTAGAAAGTGTGCTGGAGAAATGTGATGATGATTCCGAATTGACAGCCAACCTGAAGCGTGTTGTCCTGGAGCAGATGGAACGCAGATATGATGACACCATTCAGAGGATGCTGCGTAAAGCCACACTGCTTGACCCCAGGTACAGAGGCGACCACATGAGCCCCCAAGCACTTCGCTGTACAAAATGTGAGCTGATTGAAGAGGTCGTGGCAGAAATCATTCATTCAAGTGCAACACCCGGCCCGGCACAAGGCGGAGAAGAGGAAACGGGAGAAAGCGCCGCGGCAGTGCCCAAAAAAAAGAAGGCGTCTTTGGGGAGCCTTTTAGGGAAGAGGGGAGCCAGAGAATCCACGCTCACTGACGAGCAAAGAGCTGAAGCAGAAATGGCCATCTACCTGCAGGAAAGTGCAATCGATGGGGAAGAGGATCCACTGATATGGTGGAAAAATAATCAGTGCAGGTTTCCGTTAATGGCAAACATCTCAAGAAAATATCTGTGCATATGCGCTACCAGCACGCCGTCAGAAAGAGTTTTCAGCACCGCGGGTAGTGTAGTCACCCCAATCCGCAGCTTATTAAAGCCAGAGAAGGTTAACATGTTAGTTTTCTTGGCCAGAAACATTGAAATTTAAACATGTTGGAATACACGGCCCTCTTAACCTTTTAAGTTATTACATTTTTTGCGCGTTTCGGGAAGCCATGTTTTCTGTTTGTTTTATTATTTTGCTTGCTCTTATACCCATGTTCTCTGGTTCTTTATTGTTCTGCTGTGATATCATAGTGAACTGCATGACGATTTCTTTTAAAGCTTTTGCAGTAAAAATGGCATAGCCATTTAAAAGTTCTGTCTTTGTGGCAGCATTTCGTGCAGTATACCTTCCATTATCTTGATCTTGATATGTTGTTCAACTTTTAATAAACGTGTTTACAGAAACACCTTCGTGCCTATTCATTTTATAGCCTTTGTACTGCAAAGTTAATGCTTTCGCTGAAGTTGAACGTCATACAGTTGACAATGAGCATGTTTCCCGACGCACTACGACCAGGCTTATTCTATTTGCTCAAATATTGAACATTAATACAGACATGTAGAAAAAAAAACGAAGGCAAGCTATAGCCTCAAGATATAAATAATAATAGCCTATTAATAATAGAATAATAATAATAAATAATATAATAGGCTAATTAGTCCTATTTGTAGCCACACAGTATTTTAATTGTCATGTCTGACTACTTAAACTCTAATGCATATTAGTTATATTCGTGATTTGATCATTTACCGTGCAATCCTGCTAAATTTTTAGGTCAACAGGCCTAAAGAAGGTCAGTGCATGTTTCTGACAAAAAAGGGGCGTGGCATCGCGATGGTTACTATCCATCGCGATGGTGGGTCATAAATGACGATGGACGATGATATCGTCCATTGGCACAACCCTAATGCAAACTCCACACAGGAAGGCCCTCGCCGACCCCGGGGCTCGGCCCCGGGGCTCGAACCCAGGACCTTCTTGCTGTGAGGCGACAGCGCTAACCACTACACCACCGTGCCGCCCCCAAAAAATATCTTTTAAAAAAAGTAAAAAAAATATCCATAATAAAGAGCCAATCACTGAATATTACAGTGGTATAAATCAGTCTGAACTGAACTCACTGGCCACTCCAGATTCAAGGGGGTGTGGCTTTGCTGATGTGGCAAGGGGAGAGGTGGGAGCAAGGAGCACAAAACAAAATTAAAAAAAAAAAAAACTACTTCATATCCATACTGCCTTTCCACCAACACAAACTAGGTGCTAGTGCCGGTTCGGAGTTGGTTCAATTACTAATCACTGGTTTGTTTTTCCACGGGCCAGAGAGGCACGTCATTAAGTCAGCGTATATGTCTGTATCTGCTCTCTCTCCCAGCAACACTAGCACCAAGTGAAACACCAACAATGGCGGACTACGGGATGAGGCAGACTAGAATCTACACTAGCTCAGGTTTTTTTGTTTTTTTATTACATCACATCACAGGCATTTAGTAGACGCTCTTCTCCAGAGCGATGTACAACAAACCCAGAGCAGCTTGAGGAGCAGTTGGGGGTTAGGTGCCTTGTTCAAGGGCACTTCAGCCATTTCTGCTGCTCCAGGGAATCAAGCTGGTGACCTTTTAGTCCCAAAGCTATTTCTCTAACCTTTAGACCATGGCCTTCCTATGGTCACAAAGTATGAGTTGGTCTTGTTGGTCATGATAATCCCACCCCCAGCTGCTCTAGACCAGCAAACTCTTCTTGGTTCTAGACCAGCAAACTGTTGGTGCTGCTCTCGAACCAGGTTTCCTGCCTGAGAGCTGGTTCTTTGGGTGTGAAGAACTGGTTTGAGATTAGGCACTGGCTCCTAACCAGCCCTCATACTGCTTTAGTGGAAACAGAGGTCCAGTCTTGAATAATCTTCTTCTTTCAGCTGCTCCCGTTTAGGGTCACCACAGCATCCATCCATCCATTATCTGTAACCGCTTATCCTGTACAGGGTCATGGGCAGGCTGGAGCCTATCCCAGCTGACTATGGGCGAGAGGCAGGGTACACCCTGGATAAGTCGCCAGATCATCGCAGGGCTGACAGAGACAAACAACCATTCACACTCACACCTACGGTCAACTTAAAGCCACCAATTAACCTAACCTGCATGTCTTTGGACTGTGGGGAAAACCGGAGCACCCAGAGGAAACCCACGCAGACACGGGGAGAACATACAAACTCCACACAGAAAGGTCCCCATCGGCCACTGGGCTCGAACCTAGAACCTTCTTGCTGTGAGGCGACAGTGCTAACCACAACACCACCTGATGCAACCCTTCCCAAGGTATCCAGGCTTGGGACTGGCACTAAGTATGGACTGGCTTGTACAACCCCAGTGGCGGGGTATTTCACCTAATCTGCATATCTTTGGACTGTGGGGGAAACCGGAGCACCCGTCGGTCATGAGGTTCGAACTCGGAACCTTCTTGCTGTGAGGCAACAGTGATAACCACTGCACTGCCACCCGGAGGTCCAGTCTTGAAGAATCTTCACTTAATGCACCTTTAATGTGAGCTACCTGTGTTCACTCGAATTCAAAATAATAATAATTTCCTGTGTAGTCGTGAGGAACTTGCACTTTTCTATGCCTAATACGAAAGTAATATAATAAATAATAACCAAATACAAGGCTAACTCGAGCTATGAGTTGACTTTGATGACAAAACTTGAAGAGTAACACGAAATGCAGGCGTTTGTTTTTCGGTTCGGTTCGGTTCACCGACATTAAAATGTGGCCAGTGGACACTGCGCATGCGCTGACTTTCTGTCTCTGCATCATTTCTGGTCCATGTTAACATTTGACGACGACGTGCTTCACTTGCTGGCCTAAGTGTTTACTAAACAACTGAAATAAACAACATCGCCGAAGTGGATACGTCGTGTGTGTAACATAAAATAGAAACGGCGACTACGTCGTACTATTAACGAGTTATAACGTGTTAACAACAAACAGGTTTCTGGAGCATGAAGTTACACAGCTAGGAGCATGTGACACACACAAACACATCTTAACACAGGGCCAGTGTTGCTGTAAACAACTTTAAAACAATATATGAAGCCACACTGATGAATTGCGCAAGTCCAGTAATACCCAGGTCACCCAGCACAGCTAGCAACACTCCCACGCTAACTAGCCAGCTAGCTAGAGTTTTAGCTAAACTTTTTTTTTTTTACAAAGTGACTCTTATTATTTTCTAACTGACGGTTGGACGAGCTTTACTCTCCAGCGATTCTCAAAACACACACATTTTAGCATTACTTCCATCACTGACTCGTAACTTGTACGTAGTAAAACCAAGTCATTAGCTAGCAGGTTAGCTTAGCTTAGCTAGCTAACGTCGCTCTATCTCTTACCAGGAAGAGCCAGCCTAGCGTGCACACACTCTTCAACTGGAACTCCGACTGATAACGAGGACAAGGACACGGAGGATGATGATGATGAAGGTGTAAAATAACTCCAAACTTCAGTTCCGGATTAATTCACCAGCTCCCAAGCAAGTGTGTAACACATACACACACTCACACACGCGTGCGCGCGCACAGACTATGGTGGGTAGTCCCAGAAGTAGTGTGTGTGTGTGTGTGTGTGTACACAGGGCGAGTTCTAGCTAACAATTCCTGATCTGCACAATATCTCCCAGCATTCCCATTCTCACCCACACTGGAATATTACAAAAGCTGAATTCTGCTTCCTCTGATTTGATTCCCTTAGTTTGGAGGCAGTTCTAAACACAAAAACTCTCTTCGTGTTCTCCTGATGTCTGCATGGGTTTCCTCAGGGTTCTCTGGTTTCCTCCCACCTCACACGAACATGCCAGTAGCTAGACTGGCTAAGAAAAATCACCCCTAGCTGTGAATGTGTGTGCAGCTGAGTCAATGTTCTCCACATTCATGAAGACACTTTCAGGCTAAAGCGCTTATTGCGTAGCTGTACTTATGCAAATTGACCGACTGTCTAGCTCTGGCTGCAAGGCAAATCACAGTAATGCACTCATTACCTTGCCCAGGACAAGTCCACCAGGGGACGAGGTATTGTTTTCGGTCGGGTTTCTTTGCTTCTTTCTTTGTTTTGTTAACGATATTACGGGAAAACGGCTGGATCAATCTTCATGAAGCTTTCAGGATAGATGGGCATTGGTCTCAAATAGAACCTCCAACATTTTGAGGGTCGTCCGGTCAAGGTCAAAATCGTTTTTGTTGTGGCTACTGCCTCATATAGAGGAGCTAGTCACTATGTCATCATGCTATAAGAATGTAAGAGTGTAACAATCGCGCACTGCGCATACATGTGTTCTGATTAAAACAGCTGGTGAGCGTATACAATTCGGTTCACCATTCAAAATAAATGGACTACACTAAAGAAATCGCTTTCAGACATGTTTATGCTTATTATAGAGGGAAAGTGCATTCCACTGAGCTCTAGCACCAGGCCATTTTTGGGAAATAAAAGTTTCGGTCATGGCAACAGCGTGTGTATGTCAGCCTCGGTTCAGAGGTTTCAGTTTCGAAAACTGTAAGAGGTAAGAGTAGAATAATATAAAGTACAGACACTTGGTATATTTTACTTCAGTGATTTTTAAATTACGCTTCATTTTTGTGGCTACTGCCTCAGAGTAAATATATATACTACATTTACTGTATGGACATGGTATCAGAAGACAATTTTATTTATAAGCAGGAGCCACATGTACCCATAGGGTAGTCAAGTCAAGTCAAGTTTATTTGTATAGCGCTTTTAGCAATAAACATTGTCGCAAAGCAGCTTTACAGAATTTGAACAACTTAAAATATGAGCTAATTTTATCCCTAATCTATCCCCAACAAGCACGTCTGTGGCGACAGTGGCAAGGAAAAACTCCCTCAGACGACATGAGGAAGAAACCTCGAGAGGAACCAGACTCAAAAGGAAACCCATCCCCATCCAGGCAACAACAGACAACGTGACTAACATTAACAGTCCTAACATAAAGTCAGCTTTATTGATGCTATAAACCCCCCACCGATGGAAACCCGAGCGCAAAACCATTCACGACAACCGTAGTCCCAAAGTCAGCAAGTCAACTGCAGTCCTAAAGTCAGCAAGTCAACTGCAGTCCTAAAGTCAGCAAGTCCCTAGCTACAAAAGCACCACTGCAAGAGTCCAGAGCATCCTCCAGGCGCGACCCTCAACTGTCCACATGGGGCTGCCCTCCACAGGAGCGATACGATGAGACTCCAACCAGAGACAGGGCACCAGGATGGATCAGGCAGGTCCGAGGAGCAGAAGAGGTCAGCATCTCGATCCCAGGACCGACATATAACTCAGAGGGACAGATTTGGGGGGGGGGGGAGAGAGAGAAAACACAGGTTGTTAGGTATGCCCAATGTCACCTGAATAAGTAGGAACAGTATACAGTGGTGCTTGAAAGTTTGTGAACCCTTTAGAGTTTTCAATATTTCTGCATAAATATGACCTAAAACATCATCAAAATTTCACACAAGTCCTAAAAGTAGATAAAGAGAACCCAGTTAAACAAATGAGACAAAAATATTATACTTGGTCATTTATTGATTGAGGAAAATGATCCAATATTACATATCTGTGAGTGGCAAAAGTATGTGAACCTCTAGGATTAGCAGTTAATTTGAAGGTGAAATTAGAGTCAGGTGTTTTCAATCAATGGGATGACAATCAGGTGTGAGTGGGCACCCTGTTTTATTTAAAGAACAGGGATCTATCAAAGTCTGATCTTCACAACACATGTTTGTGGAAGTGTATCATGGCACAAACAAAGGAGATTTCTGAGGACCTCAGAAAAAGCGTTGCTGATGCTCATCAGGCTGGAAAAGGTTACAAAACCATCTCTAAAGAGTTTGGACTCCACCAATCCACAGTCAGACAGATTGCGTACAAATGGAGGAAATTCAAGACCATTGTTACCCTCCCCAGGAGTGGTCGGCCAACAAAGATCACTCCAAGAGCGAGGCGTGTATTAGTCGGCAAGGTCACAAAGGACCCCAGGGTAACTTCTAAGCAACCGAAGGCCTCTCTCACATTGACTAATGTTAATATTCATGAGTCCACCATCAGAACACTGAACAACAATGGTGTGCATGGCAGGGTTGCAAGGAGAAAGCCACTGCTCTCCAAAAAGAACATTGCTGCTCATCTGCAGTTTGCTAAAGATCACATGGACAAGCCAGAAGGCTATTGGAAAAATGTTTTGTGGATGGATGAGACCAAAATAGAACATTCTGGTTTAAATGAGAAGCGTTATGTTTGGAGAAAGGAAAACACTGCATTCCAGCATAAGAACCTGATCCCATCTGTGAAACATGGTGGTGGTAGTATCATGGATTGGGCCCGATTTGCTGCATCTGGGCCAGGACGGCTTGCCATCATTGATGGAACAATGAATTGTGAATTATACCAGCGAATTCTAAAGAAAAATGTCAGGAGGTCTGTCCATGAACTGAATCTCAAGAGAAGGTGGGTCATGCAGCAAGACAACGACCCTAAGCACACAAGTCGTTCTACCAAAGAATGGTTAAAGAAGAATAAAGTTAATGTTTTGGAATGGCCAGGTCAAAGTCCTGACCTTAATCCAATGGAAATGTTGTGGAAAGACCTGAAGCGAGCAGTTCATGTGAGGAAACCCACCAACATCCCAGAGTTGAAGCTGTTCTGTATGGAGGAATGGGCTAAAATTCCTCCAAGCCGGTGTGCAGGACTGATCAACAGTTACCGCAAACGTTTAGTTGCAGTTATTGCTGCACAAGGGGGTCACACCAGATACTGAAAGCAAAGGTTCACATACTTTTGCCACTCACAGATATGTAATATTGGATAATTTTCCTCGATAAATAAATGACCAAGTATAATATTTTTGTCTCATTTGTTTAACTGGGTTCTCTTTATCTACTTTTAGGACTTGTGTGAAAATCTGATGATGTTTTAGGTCATATTTATGCAGAAATATAGAAAATTCTAAAGGGCTCACAAACTTTCAAGCACCACTGTACATATTGCACTGAGTACAAGCAGGGACTCCGGCAACTAACTATGACAGCATAACTAAAAGGGGAGAGCCAGAAGGTAACCCAGGCATGAGGGAGCCCCGGGACATAAAGCAGCCAGCCACTACACCGTCAACAAACTCAGTGAGCAAGCGAGTGGGGGACTGACAGCATCCATACATCCCAGTTTAGCAAAACACTCTATGTCTGAGGACCCTCCAGATCTACTCCTTTACCTCATAAACACCATTAACGAAAGGCTTGACAAAACAGATACGTTTTCAGCCTAGATTTAAACACTGAGACCGTGTCTGATTCCCGAACACTACTTGGAAGGCTGTTCCATAACTGTGGGGCTTTGTAAGAAAAGGCTCTGCCCCCTGATGTAGCCTTCATTATACGAGGTACCAGCAGATAGCCTGCACCTTTTGATCTAAGTAGGCGTGGTGGGTCATAGAGGAGCAGAAGTTCACTCAGGTACTGTGGTGCGAGACCTTTCAGTGCTTTAAAGGTCAGTAGTAGTGTTTTATAGTCAATACGAAATTTGATTGAGAGCCAATGCAGTGTGGATAAGACAGGCGTGATGTGGTCATATTTTCTAGTTCTAGTAAGGACTCTTGCTGCTGCATTTTGAACTAACTGGAGCTTGTTTATGCACTTATTAGAACATCCAGACAGTAAGGCATTACAATAATCCAACCTGGAGGTAACAAAAGCATGAACTAGTTTTTCCGCGTCATGTAGTGACATTAAATTTCTTATCTTAGCAATATTTCTGAGATGAAAGAAAGCTATCCGGGTGATGTTATCAATGTGAGTTTCGAATGAAAGACTGGGGTCAATAATCACTCCGAGGTCTTTTACTGCTGCACGTGAAGAAACAGAAAGGCCATCCAGAGTTACTGTGTAATCAGAAAACTTACTTCTAGCTGCATGTGGTCCTAGTACAAGTACTTCAGTCTTGTCAGAGTTAAGCAGAAGGAAATTAATAGGCATCCAGTGTCTCATGTCCTTTACACATTCCTCAATTCTATTAAGCTGGTGTCTCTCATCAGGTTTTGCAGAAATATACAACTGTGTGTCATCAGCATAACAGTGGAAACTAATACACTGTTTATGAATAATAATCACCCAGAGGTAACATATATAAAGAAAAAAGCAGTGGACTCAAGACAGAACCTTGTGGAACACCAATCTTTACCTCAGTATGCCTAGAAATATCACCATTTATATCAACATACTGATAGCGATCAGTTAAATAAGAGCTTAGCCAGGAGAGGGCCGTTCCCTTAAAGGTCCCATGGCATGGTAGTTTGTTGATGCTTTAAACGGGCTCATGGAGGTTTCCGGATGTTATATCTGCAGCCTTTCTCGAAATGAACCCTCGGCACGTAGATATAGCCTCCTGGGAGAAAGCCCCATTTCAGCGCTTTTCCCAGTGCGTCGTTTTGCTAATGAGAAGCAGGAGGCGGGGAAGGGTAGAGGGTGGGGGCGGGTCTTATCATTAATATTCATGACATTGAATATTAATATGAATATTAATATGACTCTGATTGGCTAACAGCACTGTGACGCTACCTCCAGTGGGTCAGAACAAGCGGATGTGGGTGTCTTACTATGGCGAGAGAGAAGGAACAAACCGCGAAGGGAAAAATACCGCGTGCTGACGTCATTAAGGTGCGACGCGAGGAAATAAAATAAATTCAACAAATGTTTGGGTTTTTACTGAACAAACAAATAAAATGAACGAGTGACTTAAAAAAAAAGAATGTGGGTGTCTTTGTAAAAACTGTTTTGATTGGCTATTATAACAGAGCATGCTGCATGCTTTTTGGTTTTGTAGTGCAGAGTACCTGGCTAACTGCAGGAAGCGGTTAGCTGCACAGCTAATGTAGCCATTGCAAGGCTAACGTGGCACCGATTTTAAAAGACGGCAAAACATAAGCTCATAAGTTACAGTCAATTTCCAGACTAAACTCAGTTTAACAGAGCATGCTGCATGCTTTTTGGTTTTGTAGTGCAGAGTACCTGGCTAACTGCAGGAAGCGGTTAGCTGCACAGCTAATGTAGCCATTGCAAGGCTCCTTTTTTTTTTTTTTTTATTGGATAGGACAGTGTAGAGACAGGAAATGAGCGGGAGAGACGGGAAGGGATCGGGAAATGACCTCGGGCCGGAATCGAACCCGGGTCGCCCGCATTCATGGTATGGCGCCTTAACCACCTGAGCCACGACGCCCCCAGCCATTGCAAGGCTAACGTGGCACCGATTTTAAAACACGGCAAAACGACTTAACAGTTATACACTTACTTGTTCGGTGTTTGTGGCTGATGCGGCAGGGATGCTTGGTACGGACCCAGGCTTCAGTGACAGTTGATGTGCAAAACCTGCCCTGTACTGTCCCAAGTTGTGGAAACATTCATCAGGAAAATGCTTCCGACAAACATACACCGTCTTAGGTAGACTCGACGGCGTATTATTGGAGTAAATAAAATTAAGCCACTGCGTCTTCAGGGGCTCTCCCGTCGGCAGTAAAAACAGACTCCTTTCTGTGTTGTCACATCCATGTACAGCGCAACTTCCATGTTTGATGGCAACTTTTGAGCTGGGCGGGCAATCCATACAGTGGGTGGGAATCCAGAGGGGAGGCGTGGGGATCATCTCCCTTGCTGATGTAGGCAAGGGAAGAGTTTATCAATGTGCAGTTTTGACGCGCCATTCTCAAATGTTGGGCATAGTTTGGTTTACACATTATGAAATTTCTAGCCACTGGGGTGACTTAAGAAGGTCAGAGGAACTCATTTTAACGTTAAAAAACCTCAGAAAGTGAAAATTTCATGCCATGGGCCCTTTAACTCCCACAACATTTTCTAGTCTATCCAGAAGAATGGAATGATCAATGGTATCAAATGCTGCACTAAGGTCAAGCAACACAAGCAGCAAGACACAGCCCTGATCAGACACCAACAGTAGGTCGTTTACTACTTTAACCAGTGCTGTCTTCTGTGCTATGATTCTTTTTCTTTTCTGTTTTGTTTGTTGAGCTTGATGAGGTCTAAATCCTGACTGATACATTTCATGGATGTTATTCCTATGTAAATATCAGCATAACTGCTGTGCCACAGCTTTTTCAAGGATCTTGGAGATAAAGGGGAGGTTTGATATTGGCCGATAATTGGACAGCTGACAGGGATCAAGGTCAGGTTTTTTAATCAAGGGTTTGATAACTGCTAGTTTAAAGGATTTGGGTATATAGCCAGTCCTAAGAGAAGAATTTATTATTTTTAGAAGCGGTTCAATTACTTCCGGTATTATCTGTTTGAATAGACGTGTAGGTAAGGGATCTAGTACACAAGTTGAGGCTTTTGATGGCAAGATTAATGAAAGTAATTCAGTTTCTCTAAGGGGAGTAAAGCATTCTAATTGCTGATCTGATACAGTTATATTGTTAACTACAGGGTCACTTACATTGACCTTAAATTAGTAGTTTGAATTTTTTGTCTGATATTCTCAATTTTGTCATTAAAAAAAATTCATGAAATCGTTGCTACTACATACCGTACTACAGGTGTGCATGTGTCTATAGTGGACTTATTCCTGGTTAATTTTGCTACAGTATTAAATAGGAATCTAGGATTATTTTTGTTATCTTCTATTAGGGAGGAGAGATATGTTGATCTAGCAGCACTAAGAGCTTTTCTATACTTCAGGAAGCTCTCCTTCCACGCTAATTTGAACACTACCAATTTTTTTTTTTTTGACGCCATTTACGTTCCAATTTTCGAGTGGTCTGTTTTAAAGTGCGAGTGTCATCATTATACCAGGATGCTAATTTTTTTGTCTCTGACCATTTTCCTTTTTAGAGGAGCTACATTATCTAAGGCAGGGCTTTTCAAAGTATGGGGCGTGCCTCCCCTAGGGGGCACCAGAGTTCTTCGGGGGGGGCGCAACGTGAAGAAAAATAAACCAGAATAAGTTACTATTGCGGACATTAGTGAACTTCAGCTATCCTTTGCCAGAAACAAAATGGATCGATTTTTAGTATCTAAAGCTACAGTGAGTGAGGAGACAGAGTCTGGGCCAAGCAAAAAAAGAAGGAAGTATGACCACGATTATTTAAAGTTTGGATTTTCATGGACTGGATCTGAAGATACTCCACTGCCACAGTGTGTTGTCTGCCAAGAGGTGCTAGCTAATGATGCTATGAGATGTTTAAAATGTGTAAAACAAGATGTTTTTTTAAAAAAAGCACAGATGTTTGAAATGTGTAAAAAAGAGGTTTTAAAAAAAGCACAGATGTTTAAAATGTGTAAAAGAAAAAAAATGTGTACAACAACCATTTTTTTAAAAATATGGATGGAACATTAAGTATAGCAACAACAAAAATTGTAGGGGGCGCTGTTGTTTATTTTCTGTCTGAGGGGGGGCTGACTCTCCCACACTTTAAAAACCCCTGATCTAAGGTATGGCAGAATGTTGACTCTAAGCATTCAGTTGCCTGATCGAGTTCTGCAGGGGCCGACAGTGACCCAATCAGGGTACCTTTTTTTTTGTGCAATATCTTCCTTCATATTCTGTCAGGAGTGGCGAGCTGAGGTGAAGTGAGGACCCAAGAGCAGACTCAGAAAACAGGTAGCGTAAAGAGAAAAATTTTTTAATGAAGTAGATGGCAGAAAGGCAAAAAGGTACAGTAGGGCTCAGGCAAAAATCGGTAGTCAAAAAACAGGCCAGGAGGTTAAAAACACAGGAGCAGGTAGACACAATCAGGAACAAAACACAGGACAGAAAAATCTTCACAAAAACTGATGAGCACAGGGACAAGGGAAATCCAGGCAGAGGTAGCAAAAGACACAATTCAAAAGAACAGGCAGGCAAAAACAGGGACAAAAAACTGGACAGAAAAACAAGGAGAAATTCAGACAGGGGGAATCAAGAAGACACAATACCAATGAGCTGTAGCAAGGCAAGGAAAGCCTACAAGAGACACTCTGGCAAATGGAGTAGCTCCAAACAGTTCTTAAAAAGCCCTGGCTGATGGGAGGAGTGGGAGCAGGTGTGGGAGTGCCGCTTCAGGAAATGGCCTTCAGCAAGGCAGGACTGAATTCCTGTCCTGGATCAGGCCTGGAGCCAGCATGGAAGTCCCACAATCTAAGGCATGGATGGACTGGACCAGACTGTGACATATTCATCATAAGTGCTACTGGGCGAGGTTTGTTTTGCCTGGCAACACTTGTTCTGATATGTTATTGATACAATCAGTGCGGCCAACTTAGCAACACTGTCACTAGATTTGGTGATTTTTAGGTGTCTTTTGCAATATTATATATACAGGGTCTTTCAAAAAATTTGATATCATTTCACAATCTAATAACTTTGCCAATTCTCATTCAATTGACCTAAAATTTTAACAGCATGTGTGGAAACAGGTCAAAATTTTATGTTTAATGTTTTTGTTTTTATCTTTTTAGGTATAGAAATGCCATTCACTGGAAAAGAAAAGGCGTTTTGTGTGTTACAGTACGTTCGAACACAGTCGAACAAGACTGTGCAGCGTGCATTTATGAGAGAATTCTCTAAAAATGGACCAACTGCATGGCACACAAAGTTCAAAGAGGACGGCTGTCTGTGCAGAGCAAAAGGATCTGGACAACCACCAGCATCGGAAGAGATGGTTGAGCGGGTTCGCAAAAAATTTGTGAAGCCCCAAGAAGTCCATAAGAAGAGCAAGTCTGGAGACCCAGATTCCTCCAACAACAGTTTGGTGTGTCCTGAGGAAACATTTGCAATTGAAACCCTACAAGTTGCACCTCGTTCAGTGCTGTGTCTCAGGTGGTGCGCATATTGAAAATTTGTGATTTCACAAATCATTTCTATACTTCATTTGACTTATTTTCCGCTGTCTTCCCGTTTTTTTATTTTCCCGAAAATATCCTGTATTTTCACATTATATAAAAGTCGGTAGGTCCAGAATTCATGACGCGCCTCTGACAGGAGTTTACAGCAGGAAGTCGGGCCATGAATTCACGTCCCCGCCCTCTCAGGCATCAGTAATTACAGAACTCCGTCCGGAGGCGAGGCTGAACAAGTGATTAGGTCCAGTGTTGCCAGATTGGGCGGTTTCCTGCCCAAGTTGGGCGGTTTCAAGTGCATTTTGGCGGGTTTTGAACATATTTTGGGCTGGAAAACGTCAGCAGTATCTGGCAACACTGATTAGGTCTGAGGTGAAGATGGCGATGCTAATAGCTAAGAAAAACATTAGCCTCTCTTTCTTTGATGATTTCAACAAGTGCGTGGCTGGAATGTTCCCAGACTCTTCCATCGCAAATAAATTTTCCATGGGGAAAACGAAAGCCTCCCAAATAATCAAAGGTAAGCTACATATGTTTACATTAAGTATGTCCTGGCTAAGACCTCATAAATAGCCTAGTGTAAACTAATTGGTGTATTAACTGTTTTATCCACTCATTGTCTATTTTATTTTCTATCTGAAACTTACCCATTTTAAATCACTCTTGGTTTAATATCTTATATTACTCTTTATCTCTTTATTACTCTATCTATCTATCTATCTATCTATCTATCTATCTATCTATCTATCTATCTATCTATCTATCTATCTATCTATCTATCTATCTATCTATCTATCTAGTGTTCTGAGGCCATGACTATGGTAAAACCATAATAAATTGCAATGGAATTGAATTTATTGACTGGTTATATAATGACCTTTCTTATTTTAACATAAGATACGTATTTTAGCCCTTAATTTGGGAAATAACTGGTACCACTGAAAGCAAATAAAAATAAATGTATAGTTTATTCACAAATGCACTCTATAAACCATAAGCATATTGAGTTTGGGTCTTGGCTATCACCATCATGCACCAGAGTACAGGAAATCACAAATACTAGATAGAAAATTGCCCCCCACTCAACTACACACCCACTTTTGGTGAAGGGTATGACTTTCCGAAATTTTCCCTTATTTTGAGTTAAAAATCTGGGAAATATCCCTTTTTTTCAAACCTCAAAGTTGACAGGTATGCAGGCAAGGTACATGTGACAGAGGAAACTAGCACTAGACAGCATAGCATAAAGACTCTGTGACTAGGGACCAAACAGAGGGAGTATAAATACACAAAATAAATTGAACACAAGTGACGATAATGAGGACTAGGCGGGGCACAAGGCACAAGAAAAACAAAAGGCACATGGTAGTCAAAACAAATACAGAACACAGAAGCAGTGGTGGCCTCTAGAGGCCAACATGAACATGACAAGAAAAACATAACAGCGGCCTCTAGAGGCCTCTAGAGGCCCAGTCCTAACAGGACCCCCCCCCCCCCCCCCCCCCCCCCCCCGGAGCGTCTCCTGACGTTCCCAGAGCGATCCGGATGGGCCGAATGGAAGTCCCGACAAAGTTCTTTATCTAATACGTCCCGAGCTGGGACCCAGCAGCACTCCTCAGGGCCATAGCCCTCCCAGTCCACTAAATATTGGAGCCCACCGTGGACCCGGTGGGAGTCAAGCAGGCGATGCACAGTGAACACAGTCTGACCCTGGAAGATGCAGGGGGCGGGGGATTCCTAGGGGCAGGGGCATACGTGGACAACAATATGGGCTGCAACAGGGAAACATGGAATGTGGGGTTGATCCTTAGCGTTCGTGGTAACTGGAGCCGGTAGGTGACAGGGTTCACCCTGTGCACAACTTTGAAGGGGCCAATGTAGCGAGGAGCAAGCTTGCGGTTCTCCACCCGCAGCGGAAGTTCCTTGGCGGACAGCCAAACCCGCTGCCCAGGGCGGAAAACGTGGGCAGGCCTTCTATGGCAGTTGGCCTGAGTCTGGTTGGTTCTGGAGGTCTGGATGAGGGTCCTCCTGACCTTGCTCCAGGTCTTGCAACACCGTCTCACATATTGGTTGACCGAAGGCACCCCAGCGTCCTCCTCCTGGTCCGGGAACAGAGGTGGCTGGAACCCGAATTGGCACTGGAACGACGACAGCTTGGTGGCCGATGACTGCAGGGTGTTGTGGGCGTACTCTGCCCATGGCAGCCAGGTGCTCCACAATGTCGGGTTATCCATCCATCACCAGGGTGGTTTCCAGGTCCTGGTTGAGCCTCTCTGTCTGGCCATTGGACTGGGGGTGGAACCCAGAGGAGAGGCTGGCAGTGGCTCCAATAAGCTTGCAAAACCCGTGCCACACTCGGGAGGAGAACTGGGGCCCCTGGTCTGAGACGATGTCCTGTGGGAAACCAAAGACTCAGAAGACATGATTAAATATTAATTTAGCTGTGTCAAGGGCAGAAGGGAGCTTGCAGAGTGGTATGAAGCGGCAGGCCTTAGAGAATCTGTCGACTATTACCAAAATGACAGTGTTACCTTGTGAGTCTGGCAGGCACGTGATGAAGTTGACCGCCACATGGGACCAGGGACGCCGGGGAATAGCCAGAGGATGCAGGAGACCCTGGGGACGCTTTTGTGGATTCTTAGTTCTGGTGCAGATATCACAGGACAGGACGAATGACATCACTTCCTTCTCCATGTTCAGCCACCAGAAGCGTCTTTTCAAGAAGTCCAGGGTCCTCTGAGCTCCCGGGTGGGCGGTGAGAGGGGAAGAGTGACCCCACTGGAGAACCTTGGCCCGGGCTTGGCGAGGGACGTACAGGAGGCCCGGTGGCCCTGTCCCAGGACCAGGGTCCTGGCGTTGAGCTTGTCGGACGGCCTCCTCAATACCCCAGCGGACAGGGGCCACAATCCGGGACACAGGGATAATAGGCCCAACTTCATTCTCCCTGTTGTTGGGTGAGAACAGCCTGGAGAGTGTGTCCGGTTTGGTGTTCTTAGAGCCTGGGCGGTATGATAGGGTGAAATTGAATCGGCTGAAAAACAAGGCCCACCTAGCCTGTTGTGGGTTCAGCTTCTTGGCTTGCTGGAGGTACTCCAGGTTCTTGTGGTCCGTCCAAACCAGGAATGGATGTTGTGCTCCTTCCATCCAGTTCCTCCACTCCTCAAGGGCCAGTTTAACCGCAAGCAGTTCCCAATCCCCCACATCATACCGGGACTCCGCAGGGCTCAGGCGGTGGGAGAAGTATGCGCAGGGGTGCAGCTTACCCTCCGAGTGTTGGGAGAGAACCGCGCCAACACCACTGTCTGAGGCATCCACCTCGACCATGAATGGTTGAGAAATGTCCGGGAGGACCAGAATAGGTGCCGTGCAGAAGCGTTGTTTGAGGTCCTTAAACGCCTTTTCCGCCTGAGGAGACCAGACATACGATCCACCAGTCCTTTTGGTGAGATCCGACATAGGTGCTGCTACGGAACTGAAGTTCCTGACGAACTTGCGGTAGAAGTTAGCGAATCCTAAGAACCGCTGAACCTCCTTAACGGACTTGGGAGTGGGCCAGACCCGGACGGCCAGGGTCTTGGCTGGGTCCATTTGGAGTTGTCCCGTCCGCACAATAAATCCCAGGAAGGAGACCTCGGGGACATGAAACTCGCATTTCTGGGCCTTAGCAAACAGATTGTTCCATAGCAACCTCTGGAGAACCTGGCGGACATGGTGGCGATGCTCCTGCAAGGTCTTAGAAAATATAAGAATGTCGTCAAGGTAGACGAAAACATACTGATTGATCATGTCCCTCAAGACGTCGTTGATAAGGGCCTGAAACACAGCTGGCGCATTGGTGAGTCCGAAGGGCATAACTTGATACTCGTAGTGCCCTGATGGGGTTTTAAAGGCAGTCTTCCACAAATCTACCTGTTGGATGCAGATGAGGTGGTATGCATTCCGTAAGTCCAACTTGGTGAAGACAGTGGCGCCTTGGAGCAGGTCGAATGCTGTGGACATCAGCGGAAGGGGATAGCGGTTGTGCACAGTGATCTTGTTCAGGCCCCTGTAATCAATACATGGCCGGAGCCCCCTATCCTTCTTGCTGACAAAGAAGAAGCCGGCACCAGTGGGTGAGGTGGAGGGTCGAATGAACCCAGAGGCCAAGGCGTCCTTGATGTAGTCCTCCATGGCCTTGCGTTCTGGCTGAGAGGGAAAACAGTCTGCCACGAGGAGGGGTGGCCCCAGGGAGCAAGTCGATGGCACAGTCGTAGGCACGGTGCGGAGGAAGAACGGCAGCCCTGCTCTTGCTGAAAACTTCTTTGAGACCCCAGTACTCTGTGGGAACTTGAGATAACTCAGTGAGATCAGGAGGCTCGGCAGGAGACACAGGAGAGCTAGAGAGCAGACAAGAGGCATAGCAAGCAGGACCCCACTCCACAACCTGGCTAGTGACCCAGTCTATATGAGGGTTGTGATGGGTAAGCCAAGGAAGACCTAGAATAACTGGGAACTCTGGTGAAGGAATCAGGTGCAGGGATATTTCTTCCTTGTGACCTTGAGACTGGAGGAAGACTGGAGAAGTTACTTGGGTGACTCTTCCATCACCTAAAGCTTGGCCATCCAGGGCAGACACAGACAGTGGGACTTCAAGAGGTGCAGTCGGGACATTGATACTTTGGGCGAAGTGAACATCCATAAAGTTTCCAGCCGCCCCGGAGTCTAACAAGGCTTGACAAGAGTGGACGGACTCACCCCAGGAGATGGAGACTGGGATGTAGACTCCTTGGCCAGGGAGTTCGGGAGAGAGGGTAGGCCCCGTCACAACCCTCCCTCGGCTGGACGGGGCGGTCCTTTTCCCGAGAGCTTGGGACATGATGCTCGGAAATGGCCAGGCTTGCCACAGTAGATGCAGCACTTGTCCCTCCTTCTGCGCTCCCTCTCAGATGCGGAAAGACGAGTACGGCCCACTTGCATGGGCTCTGGACAGTCACTGGAGGGGGTAGATGGGCTCCATGTTGAGGCAGTGAGGCCGGGGAGGCTCAGGACTTGGCGGCGTTCTCTCATCCTGTTGTCAAGACGAATGGCATGGGAAGTCAGTGTTTCAAGGTCACTTGGGCATCCAATAGAGGCCAGACCATCCTTGATGGGGTCAGCCAGACCATGGTGGAAGGCTGAAACCAGGGCAGTCTCGTTCCATCCACTGACTGCTGCGAGCATCCGGAACGAGATGGCATAGTCTGCAACGCTTCCTCCTTGCCAGATGGACATGAGTTTTCTGGCTGTGTCTTTACTGGTGTCTGCCTGATCAAAGACGCGAAGCATCTCCTCCATAAACAGCTTGAAATCAGAGCACTCGGATCCTTGTCTCTGCCAGATAGCTGTTGCCCAAGCTTGTGCCTTACCAGCTAACAAGGTTATCACAAAGGCAATCTTGGGGCGATCCGTAGTGTAGGTGGTAGGCTGGAGCTCAAAGGTCTATTGGCACTGGGTAAGGAACTCCTGGCACTCACCGTGCTTGCCGTCATACCTCTGTGGTGCAGGAAGGCTGGGTTCGCGAGGTGAAGGAGGCAGCGTGGCGGGAGGCACTGGAGCAGGAGCAGATGGTGGAGCAGGAGCCAGATCAGGAGATGCAGGCAGAGGAGTCAGCTGTGCCAGGGTTTTCCCAATCTGCTGAAGCAGTACCTCGTGGCGAGCAAGGGCCTCACATTGGCTTGCAAGCGTTCGTCCATGAGCATCCATGGTCGCTCCGAAGCATGTCAAAGCTGCCATAATTCCCTGAAGGTTGGCCGGGTAGACAGTTTAAGCAGCCTCTGCTGAGTCGGTCATGACGGAGTCTTTCTGTTAGGGTCTTGCTGGGATTTGAACCCGGGTCGTTGGTGTAGTGATCCAGCAAACCCCCACTAGGCCACCAGGGGAATGACTCAAGTGCAAAGGCGTGAGGCGAAAGTAGAATAGAAAAAAGCAGTTTAATGCAAAAAATCCAAAAATCCAAAGTAAAAAATAACACAAGTAAAATCCAATGCTCAGAAGATAAAGGGAAAAATAAAATATCCAACAGTTCAAAGTCCAAAAAAAAGGAAAGGCAAAAATGCAGAACGCTCAGAAGATCCAAAAAGTACAAAGTACAAAGAAAGCAAAAAATATCAAAAACACAAGGGCACAGGCAAGGTACATGGGACACAGGAAAATAGCACTAGACAGCATAGCATAAAGACTCCTTGACTAGGGACCAAACAGAGGGAGTATAAATACACAAAATAAATTGAACACAGGTGACGATAATGAGGACTAGGCAGGGCACAAGGCACAAGAAAAACAAAAGGCACATGGTAGTCAAAACAAACACAGAACACAGAAGCAGTGGTGGCCTCTAGAGGCCAAAACGAACATGACAAGAAAAACATAACAGCGGCCTCTAGAGGCCAAGACAGTCCCCAGTCCTAACAATTACAGCATCATGGCTGCGTAGAAGAAGGGTCTGGGTACTGAACTGGCCAGCCTGCAGTCCAGATCTTTCACCCATAGAAAACATTTGGCGCATCATAAAATGGAAGATATGACAAAAAAGACCTAAGACAGTTGAGCAACTAGAATCCTACATTAGACAAGAATGGGTTAACATTCCTATCCCTAAACTTGAGCAACTTGTCTCCTCAGTCCCCAGACGTTTACAGACTGTTGTAAAGAGAAAAGGGGATGTCTCACAGTGGTAAACATGGCCTTGTCCCAACTTTTTTGAGATGTGTTGTTGTCATGAAATTTAAAATCACCTAATTTTTCTCTTTAAATGATACATTTTCTCAGTTTAAACATTTGATATGTCATCTATGTTCTATTCTGAATAAAATATGGAATTTTGAAACTTCCACATCATTGCATTCCGTTTTAATTTACAATTTGTACTTTGTCCCAACTTTTTTGGAATCAGGGTTGTAGTTTCTGGGATATTTACATCTCAAATAATATAAAATTTTTTGAAACACACAGTCAAGCCGGAAAGTCTGCACACTCCTTTCACCTTCTTCATGTTTTATTACGTTACAGACTTATTCTACAATAGATTGAGTTCATTTTTTGTCACAAAATTCTACACAAAATAGCCCATAATGACAAAGTGAAAGCAGGTTTTTAGACATTTGTGCTAATTTATTAAAAATCAAAATGTAAAATATCATATGTATACAAGTGTGCACACCCTTTGATATGACACCCAAAAGTGAGCTGAGGTGCATTTTGTTTCCACTGATACTGTTTGAGACATTTCTACAACTTAATTGGAGTCCACCTGTGGTAAATTCAATTGATTGGATATGATTGGGGATTGCCAATACCTGCCTATATAAGGTCCCACAGTTGACAGTGCATGTCAGAGCAAACTCCAAGCCATGGGGTCAAAGGAAGTATCTGCAGACCTCAGAAACAGGATTGTGTCAAGGCACAGATCTGGAGAAGGGTACAGAAAAATTGTTGCAGCTTTACAGGTCCCAAAGAGCACAGTGGCCACCATCATTCATAAATGGAAGAAGTTTGGAACCACCAAGAATCTTCCTAGATCTGGCTATCCAGCCAAACTGAGCGATTGGGGAAAACGGGCCTTGGCCAGGGAGGTGAGCAGGAACCCGAGGGTCACTCTGACAGAGCTCCAGTGTATCCTTGTGGAGATGGGAGAACCTTTCAGAAGATCAACCATCCAGGCAGCACTCCGCAAATCAGGCCTTTATGGTAGAGTGGCCAGACGGAAGCTGCTCCTTAGTAAAAGGCACATGACAGCCCGCTTGGAGTTTGCCAAAAGGCACCTAGACAACTATCAAACCATGAGAAACAAGATTCTCTGGTCTGATGAAACCAAAATTGAACTTTTTGGCCTGAATACCAAGCGTCACATCTGGAGAAAACCAGGTACCGCTCATCACCTGGCTAATACCATCCCTACAGTGAAGCATGGCAGTGGCAGCATCATGATGTGGGGATGTTTTTCAGGAGTGGGAACGGGGTGACTAGTCCTGATAGAGGGAAAGATGAATGCAGCTATGTATACCGAGATCCTTGAAGAAAACCTGCTCCGGAGTGCTCTGGACCTCAGACTGGGGCGAAGGTTTACCTTCCAACATGACAATGACCCAAGCACACAGCCAAGAGAACAAAGGAGTGGCTTCGGAGAAAGTCTGTGAATGTCCTTGAGTGGCCCAGCATAGAGCCCAGACCTGAATCCAATTGAACATCTGTGGAAGGAGCTGAAAATGGCTGTGTACTGATGCTCCCCATCCAACCTGATGGAGCTTGCAAGGATATGCCAAAAGGAATGGGCAAAAATGTCCAGAAACAAGTGTGCCAAGCTCGTAGCTTCTTTCCCAAGATGCCTTAAAGCTGTAATTGCTGCCAAAGGTGCATCAACCAAGTATTAGGCTAAGGGTGTGTACAGATATGTAACCCCAAAATCAAATCAAATCAAATCAAATTTATTTGTATAGCGCTTTTAACAATAAACATTGTCGCAAAGCAGCTTTACAGAATTTGAACGACTTAAAACATGAGCTAATTTTATCCCTAATCTATCCAAAATAACCAATTTTTGTCAGTAAAATAAAATTGCATATTTTCTAAAAACCTGCTTTCACTTTGTCATTATGGGCTATTTTGTGTAGAATTTTGTGACAAAAAATGAACTCAATCTATTGTAGAATAAGCCTGTAATGTAATAAAACGTGGAGAAGGTGAAAAGGGTGTGCAGACTTTCCGGCTTGACTGTATATCTGGAAAAAATTAAGAGACCACTTCAATTTCTTCTTAAATCATCTTCTATGATGATCAACAGGTATGACAGCCACTTCATTCCAGTGTGTGTGTTGGAATTCCAACACAAGCACACCTCATTTTACTTAATGAGGTACTGATGATTCACCTGACCCAAATCTTATTTAATGAGGAAAAGTACAAAAACCATTGCTGTGGTCATCACTATCCTCTGGCAATAGGACCAGTTTGGATGGCAAAACCAGTGCTAGTAGTACCTTAAATTTAATTGGAACACAAAAATATCTATTCATCATACCAAAAGAGTTAAAAAGAAAAGTTATGAGTGAGAAAAAGAAGGGTTCAGTTCTAGCTTTATTGGCAGAGGGATACAGTGAGCGTCAGGTTGCTTCCATCCTCAAAATTTCAAAGTCAAGCAGCAGACACTGGGGACAACAAAGTTACAGACTGGCAGAGTGAAAATGACTCTCCACTGACTGGGATGATCGTCCATCATAGGATGATATCAAGAGACCTACAAAAGCAATGGCAAATGGTGGCTGGGGTTAAGTGCACGGCAAGGATGGTTTGAAACAGGCTCCTCTGGGTGGGGTTGAAGTCATGCAAAGATAGAAAAAAGCCCTTATCAATGAGACCCAAAGAAGAACTAGGCTGAGGTTTGGTAAAGACCATAAGGATTGGACCATAGAGAACTGGAGTAAGGTCATGATGAGTCCAATTTTCAGGTTTTCCCATCACCTGGTCATCTAATGGCGAGACAGAGACCTGGAGAGGCCTACAAGCCACAGTGTCTTCCATTCATTTTGAAATTTCATGGAAGATCGGTAATGCTTCA
Source organism: Neoarius graeffei (assembly GCF_027579695.1). Classification (NCBI taxonomy): domain Eukaryota; kingdom Metazoa; phylum Chordata; class Actinopteri; order Siluriformes; family Ariidae; genus Neoarius; species Neoarius graeffei. The sequence goes on from NC_083583.1 coordinate 67,065,764, forward strand.
GCAAAGCTGGAATGGGGCAGATTTTTGTTTGTGAAGGACACATGAATCAAGCCATGTACAAGGTTATCCTGGAAGAATACCTGCTTCTTTCTGCTCTAACAGCATTCCCTAACTCTGAGGATTGGGTTTTCCAGCAAGACAATGCTCCATGCCACACAGCCAGGTCAATCAAGGTGTGGATGGGAGGACCACAATATCAAGACCCTGTCATGGCCACCCCAACCCCATTGAAAACCTCTGGAATGTGATCAAGAGGAAGATGGATGGTCACAAGCCATCAAACAAAGCTGAGCTGATTGAATTTTTGTGCCAGGATTGGCATAAAGTCACCCAAGAGCAACGTGAAAGACTGGTGGAGAGCATGCCAAGACACATGAAAGCTGTGATTAAATGTCAGGGTTATTCCATCAAATATTGATTTCTGAACTCATCCTAAGTTCAAACATTAGTATTGTGTTGTTGAAAATTGAACATGATCTTGATTTATATGCATTATTCAAGGTCTGAAAACACTTCATCTTCTTTGGTATTTTGACCAGTTGTCATTTTCTGCAATTAAATGCTGTAAGTGACAATATTTTTATTTGGGGGAAGCATCAGTAGTTTATGGAATAAAATGAAAATGTTCATGTTCCTCAAACACATACCTATAGAACCAGAGAAACTGATAATTTTGCAGTGGTCTCTTAATTTTTTCCAGAGCTGTATATCCAACCCCAATTCCAAAAAATTTGGGACACTGTGTAAAACACAAATAAAAACAGAATGTTAAGATTTACAAATCATGGAAACCTGAGATTTCATTGAAAATAGTACAAAAACAACATATCAAATGTTGAAACTGAGAAATTTTATTGTTTTTTGAAAAATATCTGGTAATTTTGAATTTCATGTCAGCAACACAGTTCAGAAAAGTTGGGGCAGGGGCAAAAAAAGACTGAAAAAGTTGTGTAATGCTAAAATAAATTATTTGGTTAATTGGCAACAGGTCAGTAACATGATGGGGTATAAAAAGAGCATCCCAGAGAGACAGAGTGTCTCAGAAGTAAAGATGGGGATGGGTTCACTGCTCTGTGAAAGACTGCGTGGGAAAGCAGTGCAACAATTTAACAATAACATTCCTCAATGTAAAATTGCAAAGAATTTGGGGATCACATCATCTGTGGTACATAATATCATTAAAAGATTCAGAGAATCTGGAGAAAGCTCTGTATGCAAGAGACAAGGCTGAAAATTGACATTGAATGCCTGTGATCTTCAGGCCCTCAGGAGACACTGCATTAAAAGTGTCTGTAGTGGAAATCACTGTATGGGCTCAGGAACACTTCAGAAAACCATCGTCTGTGAAAACAGTTCATTACTGCATCCACAAATGCAAGTTAAAACCACATATAAACAATATCCAGAAACACCACCACCTTCTCTGGGCCCGAGCTCTTTTACGATGGACTGAGGTGAAATGGAAAACTGTCCTGAGGTCTGATGAATCAAAAGTAGAAATTCTTTTTAGAAATTACGGACACCACGTCCTCCAGGCTAAAGAGGAGAGGGGCCATCCAGCTTGTTATCAGTGCACAGTTCAAAAGCCAGCATCTGTCATAGTATGAGGGTGCGTTATGTATGGGGAGGGCATCATTAATGCTGAATGATATATACACGTTTCAGAGCAATATGCTGCCATCCAGACAAAATCTTTTTCAGGGAAGGCCTTCCTTCTATCTGCTTTCTGCACATATTAAAACTGCATGGCTCTGTAGTAAAAGAGTCTGGGTGCTAAACTGGCCTGCCTGCAGTCCAGACCTGTCTCTCATTTAAAACATTTGGCACATTATGAAGTGCAAAATATGATAAAGGAGACCTTGAACTGCTAAAGAGCTGAAACTGTATATTTGGCAAGAATGGGACAACATTTTCAAAATTACAGCAATTGGTCTCCTCAATTCCCAAACATTTACAGAGTGTAGTAGAGGTGATGCAACACAGTGGTAAACATGCCCCTGTCCCAAGTTTTTTGAAACGTGTTCTCATCTCATCTCATCTCATCTCATCTCATCTCATCTCATTATCTCTAGCCGCTTTATCCTGTTCTACAGGGTCAAAGGCAAGCTGGAGCCCATCCCAGCTGACTACGGGAGAAAGGCGGGGTACACCCTGGACAAGTCGCCAGGTCATCACAGGGCCAAAATGAGCATATATTTTTCAAAAAACGCTAAAATTTATATTTTCAATGAAATATGGGGTTTCCATTTGTTAGGACTGGGACTGTTTTGGCCTCTAGAGGCCGCTGTTATGTTTATCTTGTCATGTTTGTTTTGGCCTCTAGAGGCCGCCACTGTGTTTTGTGTTTGTCTTGATTGCCTGTTTCCTGCCCCGCCCTGTTCCTTAATTAGTTTGTGTATAAATACCCCTCTGTTTGTTCACTTGTCACGGAGTCTTTATGCTATGCTGTCTAGTGCTAGTTTCCTCTGTCCCACGTATCTTGCCTGTGCCCTTGTGTTTTTGATATTTTTGCTTTCTTTGGACTTTGTACCTTTTTGATCTTCTGAGCGTTCAGCATTTTGCCTTTCCTTTTGTTTTTGGACATTTTACCTTTGGATATTTTTATTTTGGTTTATCTTCTGAGCTTTTGGATTTTCTTTTTGTTTTTTCCATTGGATTGTAAATAGTGTAAATAAACTTTTTTTTGATACTCTACTTTCGCCTCACGCCTCTGCACTTGAGTCATCCCCCTGGTGGCCTAGTGGGGGTTTGCTGGATTATCACACGAATCCCAGCAAAACCCTAACAGAAAGACTCTGTCATGACCGACTCAGCAGAGGCATCTTCAACGGTCTACCCAGCTAACCTTCAGGGAATTATGGCTTCTTTAACACACTTCGGAGCTACCATGGACACTCATGGACGAACACTTACGAGCCAACGTAAGGCCCTTGCTCGCCACGAGGTACTGCTTCAGCAAATTGGGAAAACCCTGGCACAGCTGACTCCTCTGCTTGCATCTCCTCATCCTGATCCGGCTCCTGCTCCACCATCTGCTCCCGCTCCAGTGCCTCCTGCCACGCTGTCTCCTTCACCTCGCAAACCCAGCCTTCCTGCACCACAGAGGTATGACGGCAAGCACGGTGAGTGCCGGGAGTTCCTTACCCAGTGCCAACTCACCTTTGAGCTTCAGCCTACCACCTACACTACGGATCGCCGCAAGATTGCCTTTGTGATAACCTTGTTAGCTGGTAAGGCTTGGGCAACGGCCATTTGGCAGAGACAGGGAACCGAGTGCTCTGATTTCAAGTTGTTTACGGAGGAGATGCTTTGTGTCTTCGATCAGGCAGACACCAGTAAAGATGCAGCCAGGAAGCTCATGTCCATCCAGCAAGAAGGAAGCGTCGCGGACTACGCCATCGCATTCTGGACGCTCGCAGCAGTCAGCAGATGGAACGAAGCAGCCCTGGTTTCAGCCTTTCACCATGGTTTGTCTGACCCCATCAAAGACAGCCTGGCCTCTATCGGATGCCCAAGTGACCTCGAAACTCTGATCTCACATTCTACTCGTCTTGACAACAGGATTAGAGAGCGCCGCCAAGTCCAGAGCTTCCCTGGCCTCACTGCCTCGACCTGGAGCCCGTCTACCTCCTCCAGTGACTGTCCAGAGCCCATGCAAGTTGGCCGTACTCGTCTCTCCACAGCTGAGAAGGAGCGCAGAAGGAGGGACAAGTGCTGCATCTACTGTGGCAAGCCTGGCCATTTCCGAGCATCATGTCCCGAGCTCTCGGGAAAAGGACCGCCCTGTCCAGCCGAGGGAGGGTTGTGACGGGGCCTACCCTCTCTCCTGAACTCCCTGGCCAAGGAGTCTACATCCCGGTCTCCATCTCCTGGGGTGAGTCCGTCCACTCTTGTCAAGCCTTGTTAGACTCCGGGGCGGCTGGAAACTTTATGGATGTTCACTTCGCCCAAAGTATCAATGTCCCGACTGCTCCTCTTGAAGTCCCACTGTCTGTGTCTGCCCTGGATGGCCAAGCCTTAGGTGACGGAAGAGTCTGTGCCATCGACTTGCTCCCTGGGGCCACCCCTCCTCGTGGCAGACTGTTTTCCCTCTCTCAGCCAGAACGCAAGGCCATGGAGGAGTACATCAAGGACGCCTTGGCCTCTGGGTTCATTCGACCCTCCACCTCACCCGCTGGTGCCGGCTTCTTCTTTGTCGGCAAGAAGGATGGGGGGCTCTGGCCATGCATTGATTACAGGGGTCTGAACAAGATCACTGTACGCAACCGCTATCCCCTTCCGCTGATGTCCACAGCGTTCGATCTGCTCCAAGGCACCACTGTCTTCACCAAATTGGACTTATGGAACGCATACCACCTCATCTGTATCTGACAGGGAGACGAGTGGAAGACTGCCTTTAACACCCCGTCTGGGCACTACGAGTACCAGGTGATGCCCTTCGGACTCACCAACACACCAGCTGTTTTTCAGGCCCTAATCAACGACGTCTTGAGGGGCATGATTAACCAGTACGTTTTTGTCTACCTCGACGACATCCTAATCTTTTCCAAGACCGTGTAGGAGCACTGCCACCATGTCCGCCAGGTTCTCCAGAGGCTGCTACAGAACAATCTGTTCGCTAAGGCCCAGAAATGTGAATTTCATGTTCCCGAGGTCTCCTTTCTGGGTTTTATTGTACGGACAGGCCAACTCCAGATGGATCCAGCCAAGACCCTGGCCGTCCGGGACTGGCCCACCCCCAAGTCCGTCAAAGAGGTTCAGCGGTTCTTAGGATTTGCGAACTTCTACCGCAAGTTTATTAGAAACTTTAGTTCTGTAGCAGCGCCCATATCGGACCTCACCAAATGGACAGGTGGATCGTATGTCTGGTCTCCTCAGGCGGAAAAGGCATTCAAAGACCTCAAGCACCGCTTCTGCACGGCACCCATTCTGGTCCTCCCGGACCCTTCACAACCCTTCATCGTCGAGGTAGACGCCTCAGAGAGCGGCGTCGGCGTGGTCCTCTCTTAACGCTCGGAAGGAAGGTTGCACCCCTGCGCATACTTCTCCCACCGCCTGAGTTCTGCGGAGTACCGGTATGACATGGGGGATCGAGAACTGCTAGCAGTTAAACTGGCCCTTGAGGAGTGGAGGCACTGGCTGGAGGGAGCGAAACATCCATTTTTGGTCTGGACGGACCACAAGAACCTGGAGTACCTCCAGCAAGCAAAGAGACTCAATCCATGACAGGCTAGGTGGGCCTTGTTTTTCAGTCGGTTCGACTTTACCCTATCATACCGCCCCGGCTCCAAAAACACCAAACCTGACGCGCTTTCCAGGCTGTTCGCTCCCACCAACAGGGAGAGCGAAGTTGGGCCTATTATCCCTGTGTCCCGGATTGTGGCCCCTGTCCGCTGGGGTATTGAGGAGGCCGTCCGACGAGCCCAACGCCAGGACCCCGGTCCTGGGACGGGGCCACCGGGCCTCTTGTACGTCCCACATCAAGCCCGGGCCAAGGTTCTCCAGTGGGGTCACTCATCACCTCTCACCGCCCACCCGGGAGCTCGGAGGACCCTGGACTTCTTGAAAATATGCTTCTGGTGGCCGAACATGGAGAAGGAAGTGAGGTCATTCATCCTGTCCTGTGATATCTGCACCAGAACTAAGAATCCATGACAGCGTCCCCAGGGTCTCCTGCATCCTCTGGCTATTCCCCGGCGTCCCTGGTCCCATGTGGCGGCCGACTTCATCACGGGCCTGCCAGACTCAAAAGGTAACACTGTCATTTTGGTCATAGTTGACAGATTCTCCAAGGCCTGCCGCTTTATACCACTGTGCAAGCTCCCTTCTGCCTTTGAAACAGCTAAACTAATGTTCAATCACGTCTTCCGAGTCTTTGGTCTCCCACAGGATATCGTCTCTGACCGGGGGCCCCAGTTCTCCTCCCGAGTGTGGCACGGGTTTTGCAAGCTCATCGAAGCCACTGCCAGCCTCTCCTCTGGGTTCCACCCCCAGTCCAATGGCCAGACGGAGAGGCTCAACCAGGACCTGGAAACCACCCTGCGAGGCCTGGCCATGGATAACCCGACATTGTGGAGCACCTGGCTGCCATGGGCAGAGTACGCCCACAACACCCTGCAGTCATCGGCCACCAAGCTGTCGCCATTCCAGTGCCAATTCGGGTTCCAGCCACCTCTGTTCCCGGACCAGGAGGAGGACGCGGGGGTGCCCTCGGTCAACCAATATGTGAGACGGTGTCGCAAGACCTGGAGCAAGGTCAGGAGGACCCTCATCCAGACCTCCAGAACCAACCAGACTCAGGCCAACCGCCATAGAAGGCCTGCCCATGCTTTCCGCCCTGGGCAGTGGGTTTGGCTGTCCACCAAGGACCTTCCGCTGCGGGTGGAGAACTGCAAGCTTGCTCCTCGCTACATTGGCCCCTTCAAGGTGGTGCGCAGGGTGAACCCTGTCACCTACCGGCTCCAGCTGCCCCGGACTCTGAGGATCAACCCCACATTCCATGTTTCCCTGTTGCGGCCTGTACTGACGTCTACATATGCCCCTGCCCCTAGGAATCCCCCACCCCCCCTGTATCTTCCAGGGTCAGACTGTGTTCACTGTGCATCGCCTGCTTGACTCCCGCCAGGTCCGTGGCGGGCTTCAATATCTGGTAGACTGGGAGGGCTATGGCCCTGAGGAACGCTGTTGGGTCCCCGCCCGGGACATTTTAGATAAAGGACTTTGTCAGGACTTCCATTCGGCCCATCCGGATCGCCCTGGGAACGTTAGGAGACACTCCTAGAAGGGGGGTCCTGTTAGGACTGGGACTGTTTTGGCCTCTAGAGGCCGCTGTTATGTTTATCTTGTCATGTTTGTTTTGGCCTCTAGAGGCCGCCACTGTGTTTTGTGTTTGTCTTGACTGTTTCCTGCCCCGCCCTGTTCCTTAATTAGTTTGTGTATAAATACCCCTCTGTTTGTTCCCTTGTAATGGAGTCTTTATGCTATGCTGTCTAGTGCTAGTTTCCTCTGTCCCACGTATCTTGCCTGTGCCCTTGTGTTTTTGATATTTTTGCTTTCTTTGGACTTTGTACCTTTTTGATCTTCTGAGCGTTCAGCATTTTGCCTTTCCTTTTGTTGTTGGACATTTTACCTTTGGATATTTTTATTTTGGTTTATCTTCTGAGCTTTTGGATTTTCTTTTTGTTTTTTCCATTGGATTGTAAATAGTGTAAATAAACTTTTTTTTTATACTCTACTTTCGCCTCACGCCTCTGCACTTGAGTCATCCCCCTGGTGGCCTAGTGGGGGTTTGCTGGATTATCACACGAATCCCAGCAAAACCCTAACACCATTATTTGTAAATCTTCACATTCTGTTTTTATTTATGTTTTACACAGTGTCCCAACTTGGAAATGGGGTTTTGTGTGGTTATTTATTTATTTATACATACATACATACATACATACATACATACATACATACATACCCACTGACAACTTCTTGTTAAATTAAGTATTTACATATAAAAATATAAAAAAAGAATAAGATATGGGGGGGAAAAAGTCCATCAGGAGAGGTATTGCACATTATATTGCACATTTATATTGCACATTGTCCAGTATTGCTTTGGCTATGGCTAGGTTACTGCTCCTTCCCATCCTCTGTCCTCCTGTTACCCCTCTTCCCCCCCAGAGAGGAGTTGTACAGAGTGATTATATGAGTTACTATATCTTTCCTGGCAGCTCAAACCAATCTGGCGATTTTCGTCTGACCTCTCTTATCAACAAGGTGTTTGTTTCCACCCACAGAACTGTCGCTCACTTAACGTGTTTTTTTTTTTCGCACCATTCAGCTGAAATTGTATATTTGGCAAGAATGGGACAACATTTTATATATATATATATATATATATATATATATATATATATATATATATATATATATGTTCTAGAGACTGTTGTGTGTGAAAACCCCAGGAGATCAGCAGTTTCTGAAATACTCAAACCAGTCCATCTGGCTGAAACCAACACCCATGCCACAGTGAAACTCACAGAGATCACAATTTTTCCCATTCTGATGTTTGAAGTGAACATTAACTGAAGCTCTTGATTTGTATCTGCATGATTTCATGCATCGTGCTGCTGTCAAGGGATTGGCTGATTAGAGAACTGCAGAAAACAGCAGGTGGATGGGTGTACTGTACTATGTACCTATTAAAGTGGCCGGCGAGTGTGTTATATATATATATATATATATATATATATATATATATATATATAGAGAGAGAGAGAGAGAGAGAGAGAGGTTGAAAGTTTGTGAACCCTTTAGAATTTTCTATATTTCTGCATAAATATGACCTAAAACATCAGATTTTCACACAAGTCCTAAAAGTAGATAAAGAGAACCCAGGTAAACAAATGACACACACAGACACACACATATATATATATATATATATATATATATATATATATATATATATATATATAGAGAGAGAGAGAGAGAGAGAGAGAGAGAGCGAGAGAGAGAGAGATATAGATATATGGATCTGGGGCGGCATGGTGGTGTAGTGGTTAGTGCTATCACCTCACAGCAAGAAGGTCCGGGTTCGAGCCCCGTGGCCGGCGAGGGCCTTTCTGTGCGGAGTTTGCATGTTCTCCCCGTGTCCATGTGGGTTTCCTCCGGGTGCTCCGGTTTCCCCCACAGTCCAAAGACATGCAGGTTAGGTTAACTGGTGACTCTAAATTGACCGTAGGTGTGAGTGTGAATGGTTCTATGTGTCGGCCCTGTGATGACCTGGCGACTTGTCCAGGGTGTACCCCACCTTTCACCCGTACTCAGCTGGGATAGGCTCCAGCTTGCCTGCGACCCTGTAGAACAGGATAAAGCGGCTACAGATAATGAGATGAGATGAGATGAGATGAGATGAGATATATGAGTCTGTCTCAGAAACTGGGTACTGTAGGGGTACCCCATTAAATATACTCACAGTCAATAAACTATATGGTTTTGAATCGTGATGTTGGTTTTAATTTGAAATAAAATGATGAAAGAAATAATACAGATAAAACTAAATCTTTGATGTGAATACTCTATTCAGAATTTGACAAAAATTCTGCAAATTTGTGGAAAAATGGCCGCTTGATCTGGGACATGATAAATGGTTGACTACATCGCATTCCCTTAAAAAGGTTGTAGTCCACTGAAAAGTCTACAGTTATCACTAATTGTATTTTAAGTTGTAACTTTATACACCTAAGGATTGGTGCGCCCACAGAATAATCATAACCGTAATAAAACATCATGCAAAATATTTGATCACCGTTGTAACTCCATTTTCCACATACCCAAAACCAATACGATCGTGTGTTTTGATCTACGTAAACGGAAAGCTTCAGGGTCAAGGTCACTACTTCACCAAAAGTAGTAACTTAAAATCACTACGCCATACAAAAATTTAGTTATAAATCAGCGATTTTGGGTTTTTTTAATGAAAGCTGAAAGTTAGGTATAGAATATGTTTCTTACAATGGTAGCTGGTCTTGTATGAATTTCTGAGCTATAAAATGAGTTGTGGTCTATTTTTTACCGTAACGTGTTATTTGTGTGCGGGGAAGGACACACATTAACAATTTGCATGTGTAGAATGGAATTTTCCACTCCAACAGTTAGAAGTTGATCATCCTTCCATTTGCAGTCTTTCTGTTATGTGAGTGATCTTTTCGGACGTTATCACTGAAAAGGCGAGTTTTGACAGTTTTATTTTGTTTTAGTCTTGCAGTATAAGGCAATAGAATTATTGGCTTATACTGCAAGACTAAAACAAAATAATCATCTTTTTCATCTTCCTTTCATATTTCATAGTGTTTGCATATTTTTGGCCAATATTTTGCAACCGGGGCGGCACGGTGGTGTAGTGGTTAGCGCTGTCGCCTCACAGCAAGAAGGTCCTGGGTTCGTGCCCCGGGGCCGGCGAGGGCCTTCCTGTGTGGAGTTTGCATGTTCTCCCCGTGTCCGCGTGGGTTTCCTCCGGGTGCTCCGGTTTCCCCCACAGTCCAAAGACATGCAGGTTAGGTTAACTGGTGACTTTAAATTGACCGTAGGTGTGAATGTGAGTGTGAATGGTTGTCTGTGTCTATGTGTCAGCCCTGTGATGACCTGGCGACTTGTCCAGTGTGTACCCCGCCTTTCGCCTGTAGTCAGCTGGGATAGGCTCCAGCTTGCCTGCGACCATGTAGAAGGATAAAGCGGCTAGAGATAATGAGATGAGATGAGATTTTGCAACCATGGTCAATTTAGATCGAATTTTTGATAGAATTTACGGCCAGTCATTTTGCCCCACCCCTGCCTCACGCTCCATCCGGTGCAGTAGTGATGTCCCGTTGCTCACACGTCGCAGCAGAGACCCGCGCAACCTTCAGCCGGTACAGTCGCTGTTCTTTTACCAGCGCCATTATTCTCATCTTTCCAGTGTGTTCTTGATTTTTCCATTGTGTCCTATTGTCCTATTTCGCCATATCAAATACCCAAAATGTATCATATTATTCATATTTAAGTCTCATCTCATCTCATTATCTCTAGCTGCTTTATCCTGTTCTACAGGGTCGCAGGCAAGCTGGAGCCTATCCCAGCTGACTACGGGCGAAAGGCGGGGTACACCCTGGACAAATTGCCAGGTCATCACAGGGCTGACACATAGACAAAGACAACCATTCACACCTACGGTCAATTTAGAGTCACCAGTTAACCTAACCTGCATGTCTTTGGACTGTGGGGGAAACCGGAGCACCCGGAGGAAACTCACGTGGACACGGGGAGAACATGCAAACTCCGCACAGAAAGGCCCTCTCTGGCCACATGGCTCGAACCCGGACCTTCTTGCTGTGAGGCGACAGCGCTAACCACTACACCACCGTGCCGCCCCCCAAGCAATCAAAAAGAGGAAATTTATTCAATATTTTCACTCATCTGTGAAGGAGGGGCTTTCATTCTTCATGATGTAGTTATTTTATATGTGAATCAATTTTACAAAAGCATTTGAATGGTAATCATATTCAATTGAATAAGAATTCAACATGACAAAAGAAACATTGTTAGGTAAATGCAAAAAAAAAAATAGTGAAATAGTGAAATTAGAAAAAAAAAAAAAAATATATATATATATATATATATATATATATATATATATATATATATATATATATATATATATATATATATATATTCTATTCCTAGTTTCTTAAGAAAATATTCCTTATTCATGCAACATGTTTTGATGTACAAATGATCATGATGTTTCAGTGAATATGCAAATTAATCCATAACATCTTCTGGTGATTTCTAGCAACGTTTTGAAAATGCTTTAGTTACTTTCCCCTGAAGAGTAACCAATCCTGGTTTCTAAAGTAGCATATATATCATTCACTGGAAATTGTATCGGAGACACTGCACATAATCTAAGCCTTATCATAAATAAATAAATCTAAAAACATGGTTTTATTTAACAAAGGTGTACAAGCATAACTTGTGAATCTTTCTGTAAGGAGATGTTCAACTTAATCACACTTTCTAAAAATATCAATTTAGCCATATTCATGGTGTTGCTTTCTCAGGGTGGTGTGTCTAACTCTCACATACGTACGTCTGTAAATTAACATGGCATGAGTGACTTTCTGGTAGATTTGCTCAGCTACGAATGCAAATGTTTGTGTCATGACCTCATATTTTATATGAAAATCAAAAGCCCAACTCAATACTGGCATGATATACATAGCCTATCAGATTGTCCTCCTTGCTTTACTTTTATTTTGTTCTAATGGGGTCTGCAAGATGCAACGTATGTGATAAAACCTGAGGCAAAGTACAATTTAAGAGACTTTCAAAACAACTAGCATTCACTTGATTCTCTTTTGTTTAAAAAGTGGGTGTGGATTTATACACTGGTTAAAAAAAGAAGTGTATCTTTTGTGGGAAACATGCTCAATACAGATAACTGAAAAAACCTTTTGGTGTGAATTGACCTGAGAGATCATGCAAGGCATTTTTGCCTCGAGTCCTGTCCCCAGCAGTTTACACAACAAAGTTATGCTTGTGCTTGGATGGAGCAGTCAGCTTGGAACAGATTCTGTTTATGCAGCAACATCAGAGCCTTCAGCAACAACAGAAACAACTTTCTCTGCCATGGGTTAACATCAGCCATCAACTGACTGCTTTCCAGCCTATACATCCTCCCGTCATAGGGAAGGTGAGCGTGAAATCTTCTTGTTGTTCCAGTCAACTATCATATCTAAAATCTGGATAAATATGATGATGATGGTAAACATGCATCATGCTTCTGCATTGTCTTTCAGTGCCCCTTGTAAATAAACCAGAACCCATCTCATGTCCATAATGATTCCATTAACAGGGTCAACAGAACTAGCCACCGCAAACTGAGAATGATCAGGAAAGGAATGCTATAATTGTCTTATAAGTGTTTCACCAACCTTGTTTGAGCAGTCTTTGACTACCCCACAGAAGAAAAAGAGTCGTTCCAACAGTTACTGCAGTTAAAGACAGAGCTTCTGAGTCCCGCAACCTGGCAGCCAGTAGCAGGCGAAATAAGAAGGCCATCATTATCTCATTACAACTCAGCTGTCTGGAATACACCCTCTCTAGTCAGTGCCCCCACCTTAGTAAGACCCACCTTACACCAAAGAAACCACACGTCTAGGTTGTGTCTGTCATGGGAGGACATGTGCATATCCAGTTTAAAGTTTGCCCAGTTATGCATCAGACCAATCTTTTACACACACACACACACACACACACACACACACACACACACACAGACACACACACACACACACACACACACACACACACACACACACACACACACACAGTGCTCAGCGTAAATGAGTACACCCCCTTTGAAAAGTAACATTTTAAACAATATCTCAATGAACACAAACAATTTCCAAAATGTTGACAAGACAAAGTTTAATATAACATCTGTTTAACTTATAACATGAAAGTAAGGTTAATAATATAACTTAGATTACACATCTTTCAGTTTTACTCAAATTAGGGTGGTGCAAAAATGAGTACACCCCACAACAAAAATTACTACATCTAGTCCTTTGTATGGCCTCCATGATTTTTAATGACCGCACCAAGTCTTCTAGGCATGGAATGAACAAGTTGGTGACATTTTGCAACGTCAATCTTTTTCCATTCTTCAGCAATGACCTCTTTTAGTGACTGGATGCTGGATGGAGAGTGATGCTCAACTTGTCTCTTCAGAATTCCCCAAAGAAAATAATTTCTTTACGGTGAAGGCTACAAGAAGATCAGCAAAGCTTTACTTATCAGTCAGAATACTGTTGCAAAAGTGGTACAAAAATTTAAGAAAGATGGAACTGCAACCATCTCACAAAGACGTCCAGGTCATCCACAGAAGTTAACACCTCGACAGGAGCATCTTCTGATGAGAAGGGTTGAAGAAAATCGCCATGCAAGTTCACTGCAGTTGTCTAAAGAAGTAGAAAGCCAAACTGGGGTGACTATTTCCCATGACACAATATGGCATACACTGCAGAGGAATGGCATGCATGGATGCCATCCACAAAAGAAGCCTCTCCTAAAGCCCAGGCACAAAAAAGCCCACCTAGAGTATGCCAGGGCCCATGCTGATAAAGATGAAGACTACTGGGGCTCTATACTCTGGAGTGATGAGACCAAGATAAATGTTTTTGGAACTGATGGCTTCAAAACTGTATGGTGAGGAATACAAAGAAAAATGCATGGTGCCTACAGTGAAACATGGTGGTGGCAGTGTCCTTATGTAGGGCTGCATGAGTGCTGCTGGTGTTGAGGAGCTGCATTTCATTGATGGCATCATGAATTCACAGATGTATTGCTCTATACTGAAAAAGAAGATGCTACCATCACTCCGTGCCCTTGGTCATTGTGCACTTTTCCAACATGACAATGATCCTAAACACACATCTAAGGCCACTGTTGGATTTCTGAAGAAGAACAGGGTGAAAGTGATTCAGTGGCCAAGTATGTCTCCTGATCTGAACCCAATCGAACACCTATGGGGAATTCTGAAGAGACAAGTTGAGCATCACTCTCCATCCAGCATCCAGTCACTAAAAGAGGTCATTGTTGAAGAATGGAAAAAGATTGATGTTGCAAAATGTCGCCAACTTGTTCATTCCATGCCTAAAAGACTTGGTGCTGTCATTAAAAATCATGGAGGCCATACAAAGTACTAGATGTAGTAGTTTTTGTTGTGGGGTGTACTCATTTTTGCACCACCCTAATTTGAGTAAAACTGAAAAATGTGTAATCTAAGTTTATATTATTAACCTTACTTTCACATTATAAGTTAAACAGATGTTATATTAAACTTTGTTTTGTCAACATTTTGGAAATTTTTTGTGTTCATTGAGATATTGTTTAAAATGTTACTTTTCAAAGGGGGTGTACTGATTTACGCTGAACACTGTGTATATATATATATATATATATATATATATATATATATATATATACACACACACACTGTATACTGGAATAGTAAGTCTGCTAATGGTACATGAATAATAGATGTTGTAATAACAGCTTTATTGATCAGTACCTGGTCTGAGCTCTAACACACTGGTGCAAACTTACATATTAGTAGAAGCTGTGGATGAATGTTCTTCTGGCTTGAAGAGGGTCCAGGAACAAACTAAGACCAGTTGCACAGTAGAACCCCCTCACCTTTTATGAAGAGTGCTAGTGAACTTCTACCTCATAGCTCAGAGGACTTTCTGCCAAACCATAACACCCCTCTCCATCAAACAAATAGCAGCTATGGAGAAAGAATTCAAGCAATGACGTCCTGAAACAGGAGTTCATCTGACTATGTGGGATAGAAAATCAGTCTCCTTCCATTTGGAGTCCAAGACATAACAATATAGTTTTTATAGTGTCAGTCTCACTGCGTGGACCATGGTATTACACCAAACCAGACCTAAGGAATGCAAACAACTTCTGCAGGAAGTTCATCTTAAACATCTACATGAATGCCTTACCTCTCTCCTTGCTCTCTATGCAAACTGTATTGGTAACTAGCTGCAAAAGCCTCACTCAAGAAAAAATACACCACTATTTCCCATTCTATTGCCCCACAACCATATTTGCTCTTCATGTGGATACCTTTGAAGTAAGCATCAGGGTGTGCTCTCCCAATAACAAAGAGAAAAGAGATAATCCACCTGGTATATTCTTCATCAAGAAGCTGTCCCCAACTAAGAAGAATTACAGTATGATGTCAGTAACCAGGAATTCCTTGCTATCAGTCTGTCCCTGGAGAGTGGGGATATGGTTTGGATGGGGTTTGCCATCCCTCCATGAACCATTACACAACAAAGTTAGCCATATTCATGGTGTTGCTTTCTCAGGGTGGTGTGTCTAACTCTCACATACGTACGTCTGTAAATTATGTAAACAATGTTCACGAACCATTGAAACAAGCAGATGAGAAAGTACATCTACTGAGCTCAGCATCTCACCCATCAGCTAGCCAGGTGGGCCATATGCTTTACTAGATTGTTTTAACTTTTAACTATCATCAAGGTTCATCTCATCTCATCTCATCTCACCTCATTATCTCTAGCCGCTTTATCCTGTTCTACAGGGTCGCAGGCAAGCTGGAGCCTATCCCAGCTGACTACGGGTGAAAGGCGGGGTACACCCTGGACAAGTCGCCAGGTCATCACAGGGCTGACACATAGACACATACAACCATTCACACTCACATTCACACCTACGGTCAATTTAGAGTCACCAGTTAACCTAACCTGCATGTCTTTGGACTGTGGGGGAAACCGGAGCACCCGGAGGAAACCCACGCGGACACGGGGAGAACATGCAAACTTCACACAGAAAGGCCCTCGCCGGCCACGGGGCTCGAACCCGGACCTTCTTGCTGTGAGGCGACAGCGCTAACCACTACACCACCGTGCCACCCCATCAAGGTTCAATGAATACCAAATGACTGTGTTACACATATCCTATGCGAAACACCATCCTGCTGCTCAACGGCTTGGTTGTACCATTTTCTGGATCCAGAAATAACAATTGCTGTAGCTGGAAACCCCAGACCGTCAGTCAAGCTGGCCAAAGTGTATGTTCCAGAGGTCCTTCAGAGTAAGCTCATTACTTAGTCACACAGATCACCAGCTACTGGGCATCCTAGGATCACAACCATGCAACAATTACTTATGACAAAATACTGGTGACCTACTTTTCACATCAAGGTTTAGAAATATATTCAGTCATGTACCCAAACCAAGAATTCTCATCAACTGCCTTCCAGGGACTCTAGGACCACTGTTAACAGAGGCAACCCCTTGCCTCACCTCTGGAGTTTGTTATCGACCTTCGAGAATCAGGCAATATTATAATACTGGTGGTTGTTGATCAATTCTCTAAGGTATGTTGCCCCCTTACAGGTCTTCCCACTGTATATCAGAGAGCAGGAGCCATACTCCAGTACTTTTTTTACTGATACAGGCTAGCACCCAACATCCTCTCTGACCGAGGTACACTGTTATATATGGCTTTTACGAAGTGTCTGAATATTAGTGTTAACATTAGTCTCACCTTCACTCACAAGTTTGAATCCAAGAGTCAGGTGGAGAGACTGGAGCAGGAAATTCCCTCTTGCCATCAATTTGACTGAAGCTCCTTCACCATGATGGGACCCCAAGAGACTGACCAACCTCTCGGTTGTCTTATCAAGATCTTCTAGAACCTGTTCACCAAGTCTACAGCCCCACACCTCAGGAGCAGCTCATGGAGGAGTCTCCATCACTTAATTATACACCCAACGTTCTGTCTCCCCTGACAACTGACACCTACATCTAGCAATCACCACACAATGTGTGTTGGTGTTCATGCTCATCAAGTGATAACTTCTTGCATTACCAGTCTGTTTATATCGAGGCCTTGCTGCTTCAGAACCTGTCCAGTTTTTATATCTTGTGTCTGGGGTAATGGGCTGATGTTGGTGGTTTCAAACTTCTTTGGGTCAGTGACCTCCAAGACTGGAGTGTGACACCATAGTGGGAGATTTTTATATAAACACTATGGAAGGCTTAAGCCTGGACAAGCATTCAGCTATTTGTGAATGCTTGGGACAACCTGACATGTCCTTATACACTCATAAACTAAATTTAGACTCCATCCAAATCTGGAGTCACTTTCCCTAACATCAGACCTTCACTATTCCTGAACCCCAAATAAGATATTATTTTATCTTTATGATCATCATCTATATGAGGAGGTGACCCTCCTGGACACAGTGTACTTCTGAGCCAAAGATCTCCAGGGAGGGATCAAGAACCCAAGGATGCTTTTTAAGAGATGAGAGAAGATTTGATGTCGATAGGAACCTGTTGCTAAACAAAGAAGACTGAGTAAGCAAGCTTTAACAGTACCTCTGATTTTTACAGTATTGTTTACAGTAAACTACAAACATTTGGTTGTATTCCAGCACTTTTAATGTCATGCCCTTTAACAGCAATATGATTCACCATACAGTAAACCTGAATGCCACAGGATGCAATGAGTTGTCGTGTCATGTTCAATCAAAGAATTCATGCTAAAATAATTTTTATCTCTTCATGACAAGAAATAGAGAATTATTCTGCTCTATTTTTATACTTAATAATCAGTAAGTGATGTGTGCTCAGTATTACTCACATGACACTTCAATAGCAGTTTTACTAACCATCGCACAGATATAAACAAGGTAAGGTAAGGCACATATGGTGTGTGTTTTCTCTTTCTTGAACAAAATTACAAAGAAGCATCTCTGGTAAATCTGTCAGTCCCGTTGCTGAACACTGCACAGGAATTTAATGGCATGGGTTATATTGGGCTCAGTCGACTCCCACATTTTCTCTCAATGAGATCAATGCCTGTCTTTGACAAATTGGGACTGTGTTTAGCCTTTTCAAATTTGTGGTTTCTGAGGGAATAATTAGAGTGCTGGATGAGACGCAGGTTTCCAACTGTAAACACACACGTCGGCTTTGTCAAAATTTGTTGTACAACTGAGTACAACCTGCATTGTTCTGAAAGTACTGTCACATGCACTGTGGTTCGTTATTGTAAACCCGTCACCAATTGTTTCTTCTTTATGAACATCGTTTTAATTGTTGTTCTATTTCTGCAATGTACCTTCTTCACTTCATTTTCCTGAAGTCTTTTCTTCACTACACTACGCCATATTAGAAAGGAACATATTACAGTGAAAATATCTGACATAAACTATATACAAATATGAGTCAGTAAAATCAGTGACCACAGACCTGCGTAAATAATATTATTCTATCCACATTCACTGGATATGAGCAATCGAGCGCTCTGATTGGCTACTCTATGACTAGGATATCAGCTCATATACCATGAGTAGAGAAAAACAAAATGGTGGCATGCATCAAGTCAGATATATCACTCTGTTATAAATTATTTAAAAGAAACAGAAATAATTAAAAGAATGTAGTTTTTCTTTTCTGCCAATATCTCCTGTTACACACTCCAGCCCAGTCGGTGGCGGTAAAGCACCTTTAAAGCTAGACGACCTTTCGATTTCATAAAATCGGTGAAATTTAGTTTCCTCTGAAATTCGATCATTGTGATATACAGTTAGGTCCATAAATATTTGGACAGAGACAACATTTTTCTAATTTTAGTTCTGTACATTACCACAATGAATTTTGAACAAAACAATTCAGATGCAGTTGAAGTTCAGACTTTCAGCTTTAATTCAGTGGGTTGAACAAAATGATTGCATAAAAATGTGAGGAACTAAAGCATTTTTTTAAACACAATCCCTTCATTTCAGGGGCTCAAAAGTAATTGGACAAATTAAATAATTGTAAATAAAATGTTCATTTCTAATACTTGGTTGAAAACCCTTTGTTGGCAATGACTGCCTGAAGTCTTGAACTCATGGACATCACCAGACGCTGTGTTTCCTCCTTTTTAATGCTCTGCCAGGCCTTTACTGCAGCGGTTTTCAGTTGCTGTTTGTTTGTGGGCCTTTCTGTCTGAAGTTTAGTCTTTAACAAGTGAAATGCATGCTCAATTGGGTTGAGATCAGGTAACTGACTTGGCCATTCAAGAATATTCCACTTCTTTGCTTTAATAAACTCCTGGGTTGCTTTGGCTTTATGTTCTGGGTCATTGTCCATCTGTATTATGAAATGCCGACCAATCAGTTTGGCTGCATTTGGCTGGATTTGAGCACACAGTATGTCTCTGAATACCTCAGAATTCATCCGGCTGCTTCTGTCCTGTGTCACATCATCAATAAACACTAGTGACCCAGTGCCACTGGCAGCCATGCATGCCCAAGCCATCACACTGCCTCCGCCGTGTTTTACAGATGATGTGGTATGCTTTGGATCATGAGCTGTACCACGCCTTCACCATACTTTTTTCTTTCCATCATTCTGGTAGAGGTTGATCTTGGTTTCATCTGTCCAAAGAATGTTCTTCCAGAACTGTGCTGGCTTTTTTAGATGTTTTTTAGCAAAGTCCAATCTAGCCTTTTTATTCTTGAGGCTTATGAGTGGCTTGCACCGTGCAGTGAACCCTCTGTATTTACTTTCATGCAGTCTTCTCTTTATGGTAGATTTGGATATTGATACGCCTACCTCCCGGAGAGTGTTGTTCACTTGGTTGGCTGTTGTGAAGGGGTTTCTCTTCACCATGGAAATTATTCTGCGATCATCCACCACTGTTGACTTCTGTTGGTGTCCAGGTCTTTTTGCATTGATGAGTTTACCAGTGCTTTCTTTCTTTCTCAGGATGTACCAAACTGTAGATTTTGCCACTCCTAATATTGTAGCAATTTCTCGGATGGGCTTTTTTTTTCTGTTTTCGCAGCTTAAGGATGGCTTGTTTCACCTGCATGGAGAGCTCCTTTGACCACATGTTTTCTTCACAGCAAAATCTTCCAAATGTAAGCACCACACCTCAAATCAACTCCAGGCCTTTTATCTGCTTAATTGAGAATGACATAATGAAGGAATTGCCCACACCTGCCCATGAAATAGCCTTTGCGTCAATTGTCCAATTACTTTTGGTCCCTTTAAAAACAGGGTGGCACATGTTAAGGAGCTGAAACTCCTAAACCCTTCATCCAATTTTAATGTGGATACCCTCAAATGAAGGCTGAAAGTCTGGACTTTATGTCCATGTCCATTATATAACTATAACCTGAATATGTTTCAGTAAACAGGTAAAAAACAACAACATTTGTGTCAGTGTCCAAATATATATGGACCTAACTGTATGTTTATTTCAGTAATATCTCAAAAAAACCTAGGCCATTCTGTGGTTGGGAAGTTATTTAATTTGAGGGGATTCCCGAGCAAATAATGTGCATGAAATCACTCACTTCGTGCGGTCAAGCAGACAGAGGAAGTCTGTGTGTGTGCGCATGCACAGGTTTACCTTTCCCGTTTCATTTGCACACTCACGTCCTCCATTTTTCTCTCCTTTTTCAAATTTGAATGCCTTGCGCGAACGAGGAAAGCCTACCACATGATGCATGACGTAGTATCTTGAATTGGGTCATGGTGAAGCAGGAAAAAATAGCAGAGAATTGAGGGTCACATGGCCTTAAATTCATTAATTGTTCTATTTAAAAAAATAAAATTGGAAGTCTGTGATTCGAATTCAGTAGCTTTCAGTCCACTATACAAAAATAATTGGGTGTCGGGGAAAATCCTTTTTATGACCTACACTTGAAAAATCTGAAAGGCAGTCTACCTTTAAGTTGGTTTGCCAACCGCCAAAAAACCCTAAAGAAGAAGAAGAAGAAGAAGAAAATGGCGGAGCGTGTTACTGAACCAACTGAGGACGAAATAAAAATTCTACTCGAAAACAAAACCCCAAAAATTAAAAAAGCAACAAAATATGGAATAAAAGTATTTGATGGTAAGAAGTTATCTTTTTTATTTTTCAAGAATTATTATTATCACATTTTTCACAAATTGCGACTGTCATTTCACCGGTTTGTTTACATTCTAAGCGGAAATGATTTTGTCGGACGTTTTGTCTAAAGTTTTTATTTATCGAATTTGCAAAAAAATAAAAATGCTCCGTTTCTCAAAATCCAGTGAATGTGGATAGAATAAAATGGTTATTCCACTCAATCTCGTTGTACATGGATTATAGACAACTCAGTGCTACATGCCTCGTCGCCTATCAGCTCATGCACGACTCGATTTTGTGGATTAACTGTTAATTAGCATTTTCTTATAATCTCATGATCAAATAATTCATATTATTGAGTTGTAATGTATAGTTCATCTAAATGCTTGCTTGCTTGCTTTCTGAACACTGAGAAAGGGGAAGTTAGAACATAATGCATAATATAATATATTGTTGTCATGTTTTAAATCCTACACTTATCCTGTAATATCAATGTGAAAGACCATGAGTGATGCTAACATGCATGGGAGCTCCTGATTGGTCCTGGTCCTGAGTGAGAATTCCTCCCACTCACTATTTCCATTTAATTGCAATAACCTGAGCATACATCTCCTGATAAAGGTATGATTATTGGAGCATTCCACATACCAGTCTGTTGTACCTGCTTGGTAGAGGAACCCAAGGTCATTGTTTTTAAATGCTGTCTTCGCGTTGTTGTTGTTGTTGTTGTTTTTCTCTCTTGGGTCTCCAACAGAAAAGATGATATCATATGAAATATTTGGTAAGCCAGTTGTAGTATATAAACATCACGCACACGGTTTTCAATCAAGACCTTTGACCAATCATGTGCTTGGGTGTTTGGGTATTCATCAACCTGTCTATGCTGAAAAAATTGTCTAAAACACCTTGAAGGATTGAAGCATATTTATTGACTGCATATTTAAACCTACAATAGGTGGCCAAAAAAACAGGCGTAGACCTCTGAGGGTTAAAAAATGGGGGAAATTATGCTTTTAAGCCTTTGGTGAAATGTGTATATCTAAAGTCTACCGAATTTCTTCCAGCTCCTTTGTATGTAGATTTGTGTGTTTACATGGATATCAATCAAACTCTTTTGTTATATCATTCACATACTCTATATTTCTCATCATACACTCTATGACCAAAAGTATGTGGACGCCAGGGGTGACCATCACACCCATATGTGAGCACATAATACGTATATGATACAGAATGTCGTTGCATTCTGGAGCATCACAGGTTCCTTTCACTGTATTGAAGAGCTCCATGGTGTACCAAGTGCTTCCTGGAAGCACTTTCAAGCCCTGAACTCAACCCCATTGATCACCTTTGGGGTGAACAGGAATGCCGACTGCTCTTGTGGCTGAATGAGCACAGATCCAAAATCTAGTGGAAAGACTATGCAGATGACTGGAGGTTATTATAACAGGAAAAGGGGATAACATCTGGAAAGGGAGCTTCAACAAGTAGGCTACATATGGATGTGATGGTCAGGTGCCCAGAAACTTTTGGCTACATAATGTACAATTAGATGAAAATATTCAGTTAAGGCATGAAATTAGAAGGCCATTAGTTATTGTGTTAGATTAGATTAGATTAGATTAGATTAGATTAGATTAGATTAGATTAGATTAGATTAGATTAGATTAGATTAGATTAGATTAGATCTCAAGTATTAATGAATATAAACTAAATGGAAAATCATGTTGACATTTACGTAATATTTTTATAGTGAATTATTTTCTTGAGTAAGAGCATGTTATGTATTATAGAGGTGAACACACCAAACAAGTGCATACTGAAAAAAGTAAAAACAGCCGATACTGTGATAATTGCTACCGGTAGGCGTTTAATTGTACAATGTTTTCCAGTGTCCTTGATTTAAGGCCTTTGTGCAGTCCTGTAATTAGGGGCATTACAGATGAATTTATTTCAACTGAAAGATCCAAAATACACACGAAAGCAAGAAATGGTAGTGTTTCTCTTCTGTCTGTGTGCACAGGGCATGTACACACATGCATACTTACATTTCCTGGTGCTAGTTGGCAATGCAGTCGTCTTCCCACACTTCTCACCCACAGTGAGTGTAGACAGGTGTGTGTGTTTGGGTTGGGTTGTGTGAGTGTGTGTGTGTGTGTGTGTGTGTGTGTGTGTGTGTGTGTGTGTGTGTGTGTGTGTGTGTGGGGAGGGGGGGGGGGGGGGGGGGGGGTCATGTTCACAGAAGAGGAGAATGCTGGTCCAAGAACACACAGACTTGGATGTACACATCTCCTGACACTCGGAGCTTTCCATGTGTGTGTGTGTGTGTGTGTGTGTGTGTGTGTGTGTGTGTGTGTGTGTGTGTGTGTTGTACCTGTCACTGTAAACATGTCTGATGTCTGATCTGCCAGTCTCTTTCAGGCTTATGCTACCATATCAGTCATATCAGCAGCTGAAGCCATAGCACAATCATAAATCTGAGCTGAACTGAAACAGGCCTGTGTTTATGTGTGTGTGATTCTGTCCAGGAGTGTGAGACGTTTAGGCCTTCGTTTGAAATGTCTAACAGGAGCAGACCCAAGGTGAGTGTACTTTCATTACCTTCCAGCTCGTGTATAATCAGTCTTGGTTACCCGTTAGCGCATAATCCTCTTATAGCTGTTCCAGAATCTCAAGCTTTATATATATATATATATATATATATATATATATATATATATATATATATATATATATATATATATATATATATAAAGCTTGAGATTCTGGAACAGCTAAAAGAGGATTTATATATAGACATGAGTGTTTTACTGGGAAATACACCACTTGTATTTTTCATACGAGCTCCATCTGGGAACCAAAACAGCGACGTAAATCTCCATATGTCACTTGTGAGGAAATCGATGAATTGTTTTGATAAATTTGGGGACTTTTTTCTGTGTGAATGTGTCGATATAACAAAAAGAAAATCACACATTGGCTCGATGATATGAAGTTTATCTTCTCGTGTTGAAAAACTCACATTTTTCATATGAAATACATCACGGATCTGAGTGACACATTTCCTGATGACTCCAATGACGTCACTCCCAGTGTTTTCCCGCTGACTAAATGTGCATTGTCAAAATGGCGAACTGGTTCAAAATTAAAATTATTTGGATTAACTTGCATATTTTTTTGTGGCTGTGTCCATATAATATAATATAAAGAACATTACACAGTGATGTGAAGTTGCAAAGAAGATTTGTCTTCTTGTGTTGAAAATATATATACTCATAAACACAAAACACACTTCATGTCTCAAAGTAATGATTGATGTTGTTTCTCTTTACTTAGTTAGTTGTTCAGTTCTTGACATCATACAGTATGGATTACTTTACTATTTAGTGTTTGATGAACTGAAACGCATTAAGAAGGTAAGAAACTCGTCCAATAATTAACTTTTGACAAGACACACATGTTAATTGAAAAGCATTCCAGGTGACTACCTCATGAAACTGGTAAAGAGAACGCTGATAGTGCGTAAAGCATCATCAAGGGAAACGCTGGATACACTGAAGAATCTAAAATATGAAATGTATTTTGTTTTCTAACACTTTTTTTGTTTACCACAAAATTCCAGACATGTTCCAGATGTTATTTCATAGTTTTGATGTCTTCAATAGTGTAGAAAATGGTCAAAAGACAGGGAAGAAAAAAAAAAAATATATATATATATATATATATATATATATATATATATATATATATATATATATATATGAGACATTAATGTAAGTACTTCACTCATTCATTCCTTCATCTTCAGTCAGCGCTTTATTCAGGTCAGGGTTACACTGGATCTGGAGTCTATCCCAGAAAAACTGGATACGAGGCGGGAATACACCCTGGATGGGGCACCACACACACACACACACACACACACACAATCACACACGTACAGCTAATTTAGCATAGCCAGTCCACCTACCAGTGAGGAACATGGGGAGAACATTCGAAAGTACACACACACACACACACACACACACACACACACACAAACACACACAGAGCCTGTAACCTGAGCTCAGGATCAATCCTACACACCCTGGAGCTGTGAAACTGCAACGAACATTACTTCCTTGTCAAGGTTTAAGGGATCCACCTTGTCGTTTCATCTAGTCTTCTATGACATATATTCCTTTTAAAGACACCCTTTTTATAGCAGCGTCTCTGAAGTCACAAGCTTTAAGAGGCTCTGATGCATTGGCAAGACTTCGCTCCAAGAAGTCACCATCACCACCGCCGCCATGGAAACGTTTCCAATTGGAACCAGCTGACATTTGTGTATTTTACACCCAAAGAAAGAAAGAAAGAAAAGCAGAGTTCCATGTGTAAAAGTGCAACAGAATGAGTTTAATAGCACTCCTTGGTATTTGTTCGCTTTTACAACATCGAATGGTGCACCCTGAGAACTGTGGCAGCTCACAAGCATCAGCGAAATCATTAAATCAGATCAGGAAATAAATAAAAGCAAACCTTTTCGATCAGCGCGACTGGTTATGTAAATAGACAGGTCGTGGACGCAGCCTTGCTTCAGAAGCCATCTGTTCTGCTCGCTTTACAGCAATAGCTGAAGATCTGCCACTGGATTCCACCAAGAGTTTATTGAGATCGGCTCCGACAGCGTGACACGCAGTAAACGTCGAAGGCCTCCGTAAAACAGCCGAGTCCGTGTGTCCGGCTCGTAGTGTCCAAGGTACTAACAGAATTCATCACTGTAGTGCTCGTTTACATACAACAAAGCAAACAAAAGAAATCCCAAAGCAAATGGTTTCTATTTGGAAAGGAGTATTTTATAATAATAATAATAATAATTATTATTATTATTATTATTACTACTATATTATTATTATTATTATTATTATTATTATTATTATTATTATTATTATTAAAATACTGCATGCAGTTGTGCATTTATTGTAAGATTTTTTTTTCTTCCATCCATGGAAGGTTTCACAAGGTAAAGTGTGTTCTATAATTTAATTTACATGAAACATCAAACAAAATGGTACTCAGTTTTTAAAATGTAAACCACTCATAAGGTGCATGCAACATACAAATTTTTATTATTATTATTATTATTATTATTATTATTATTATTATTATTATTGTTGTTGTTGTTGTTGTTTTCTCTTAAATCTGTTATGCTTTGGTGTTTTGAGAATGTCCTTTTCCATGCATTTAGAAGGTATGAGTTAGTGTGTATGTCGTTTGTGTGTGTGATTAGAGACAGGCAGACAGTCAGTATATGTGTAGCTTTCGTGTGTGTGTGTGTGTGTGTGTGTGTGTGTGTGTGTGTGTGTGTGTGTGTGTGTGTGTGTGTGAGAGGTCCTTCTTCAGTTATATACAGCTTGTATATTATACATATTTCTTGTCAATGTCATCCTGATACAAAGAACAATTTTAGTTCTAATATAACAAAGATATTAGAAAAGAAAAAAAATCTCACATATTGAGTGAATTCTTCTCCAAGTGTGGATTCAAACATTCAGAAGAATTTAAAAAGGAAAACAAAACAAAAAGCAAAAACAAAACAAAACAAAAAAAGACTTTTGCATTACATTTATTGTTGCTGATTTAGGTTTATTACTATCGTCTGATCCTAATATTGTCTTTGTCTTCAATGGTGAGGAATTCCGATCAAAGTTTTCCCCGTCTTTTAATACTTTAGGGAATTTTCAAACGCCGTGAAGTATGGCTGTAATGCCCCAAGATTTGTTCTCCCTGAAAGAAATCATAAAGTAACAATATATTAAACTACAAAGCAACCTGATCTTAAGAGGTTTGCATTTAGTTTTATTTCTTTTTTTCTTTATTTTACTTTCTCTCTCTTTTTTTAATACCAGTGTGCACTTTCTTTCAGCACAGTAGACCTTTTTATAATGTTGGCATATTCATGCATTTAAAAACAAAAAAACAAAAAAAACCCAATCCTGATTTTTCTAGGATCATTTTTTCGTCAAGTACAGGGTCTTAGTGCAAATCCATGGGGCATTACTTTAGAATAATAAAGAGAATGAAATTGGAAATCAATATCACAAATGAGAGCAAGAGAAAGATATGTGGTGGGATTATTATTTTTTTTTAATTATCATTCCCCAATATTAGTTTTCAGCTCAGATCTGAGACGCAACATAAAGAATGGTTGTGCAATGAGAGAAATAAAACACTGTCAATGCAAGGCGTTTTTTATTCACACAAATTTAATAAGATATAACAACCGCTTGGTCCATAAATATTTAATGGGAAATAGTTTCTATACACCATCTTTTTTTTCTTTTTTTTTCAAGAAACAAGGAAACAATGGACAATCTTGATAGAACACGTACCATACTATTAACACGAAGATCAATATATAAGATACTCGGATTGACCGACTATATTTTTGAAAGAGTGCACAACTGCTTTCTAGGCCATCGCTTGCCTCCTTTGTAACAGAATCACACCATTAGAAAGATCCTTGGATGAAAAACAGAACAGTACAAAACTAGTGAGGCGTTCAAAGAATGCGATATCCATTAAACAAACACACATGTATCTCCTGAATTTCACAAGTTCTCTTCCAGGTTATAGCGTAAGGCACATAGTAGAACTGAGTTAGGCGTCTACTTTCATGAAGTAGATCTTAGAGGAGCACTTTGTTCTACAGACAGAACTGACTCTCCAGCACACAATCAACCACATTGTCAACCCCTAACTGTCCCTCGCCTGCCTTGCTGTCACTTCCAGACAAATTTCCTGCCATGGTTTTTGGACTGTTCAGTGGCAAGTGTCCATTCAAAAAAAAAAAAAGACTAAGGAGGAAAAAAGAAACGTGACTAACTTTCTCCAGTCGCTCGTTTGTTTGTTTTGTTGGTTCAATTCTCCAATCGACAAGCTCAGAAGTAGTAATTCTTTTTCTTTTAAATGACTACAGAGTACTGTAGATGTAGATCTCTATGACCCTGAGCTGCTGCACCACGGTTACATTACACACTTATCACTTTGATGCCACTAAAGCAACCTAGAAGTCGATAGAGATGAATAGTAAATGGCATACGGAAAAGTAGTTACGCCAAAATACTTGTTAATTATCATCTGTACAACCTTTGTAGCCCATCAAAAAGTCATGGGAAGGGATTTTGAGCTTTTTTTTTTTGAACAGTTACCACTGCACAGTTTTGATATCGTTTAACCCGAATTAGAGCCACGCTGGTATGACAATAGACAATACTATCTTGAGGTTGAAGCACCACCTGGCACATGAGTCGTAAAAGTAAAAGAAATGGTGATGGAGTTTTGTCAAAGCTACACTCGTTGAATACAAAAGTATGGAATGTAAAATGCTTTCTTTTGGAAATAAAACGCAGATCATCAATGAAACCTAAACAACTACAAAACAGGATGTCGGAGATGTGTTTGCACTTTCACGTATGAAGCGGTAAACATGTCGACACAACGCTGACATGGTGAATACATTTTTAAAAAAGAGAGGAAAAAAAACAGACACACGTGTAAACTCAGCTGCCAAGTGGTTGCAAGTTAATGCTACACATTAAGTTGACCCTCTCATTTGTTTTCATACTCTTTATGTGCGAATGGATCATGGGACTGTCACTGGTTGATTGAGTTTGGAAATGAAATCTGTCAAATTAGTAAAGTAAAGTAAGAGAAAAACAGAGCAGGTTTACAAAGTTGTAGCCGTTCACATACTAGCTGATGTGAATGGGTCTGTCTGGAAAGTGTAAACAAACAAACAAACAAACAAACAAACAAACAAACAAAAATCAAACGTAAATCAAAATCTTGAAGGCGTCTTTTGTCTTTATTCCTTGCCAAATCAAAACACAGTCCATCCAAAATGGATCTGACACGATGTAACTGCTTCGTCTTCAAATTTGTTCCTTAAAGAGTGTTTTGTATGTTTTGTAAATAACAACAAAAAAGTGACATTTGGATGGGAGGAGAGGAAATCTAAAATAATAATAATAATAATAATAATAATAATAATAATAATAATAAAACAAAAAACAATCAAGAAAGGACAAAAACCCAAATCTGCGTTAGAAAAGGTTCGTCAAGGTCGTTTGCGGGGGACTCCCGGATTCGTGGCTGTCCAAACTAGAGGTGACTGAGGTGACTACGGTGATAGAGGGATTGGTCAGGTCTGTTAGCGTGCTGGCTGTGCTTGGCGGAGTCAGAGCACCAGTGTCGGAGGAGGGTGCGGGAAGTGACGTGCCGTCAGCCTTCTCGACACCCCCGCTCTCCTGCCGCAAAACGTTCCGTCTGAATTTGGCCCGCGCGTTTTGGAACCAGACCTGCAAACCAACCCCAATGCCTTTTACTTTTCGTATTTTGTGTTTGCTGTCGGGATACTGTCACATTCCTAGCTTTAGGATATTTACATTACTGAAATGCCATCATGGAAAAAAAAGGGGGGATGAGGAATAAATACTGACTGTCTAAAGAAAACACTACGCCATGAATCTAGACACTTTGTTCTATTCTTGTACTGTGGAGAACATGAGGGCTGGTAAGATGCATTATTTACAGCCATAACACAGGAATGATTTATTTAATTATTTACTTACAAAATGGGCCTTGACCATTACAGAATGCTTTCCTGCAGAATTCTGTACATTCCTGCTCATGCTTAATGCTGCTACAGGATTTATACAGTGGACTTGATCATCCTCTGTCCCATGGAGGACAATTTATAAACTGAGAAATGAAATCATTACAAAAATTTCAAACTAGTTCCCAAATCTCGAATCTCAAATTGGTGAAATGTTGTGCCTTTGGTCCATTTATCTGTCTTTCATGTTTAATGAACTCACTCCAAGGACAATGGATGGAAATGTGACTCTAAGTGACATGACTGAGTAAAATAACTCAAGCTTGGATGAGTGAGAAGTGATATGAGAGGAAATCTGCACTAAAGGGGGGCACATGAATAAGCTCTAGGTACATTCTTGTTTTTTTTTTCCTTTGGAAAGACAGAAGAAGCCTGATGCTTACCTGCAGCACTCTTTTGGTGAGGCCTGTCTTCTGCGCAAGCTGCTTTAAATCCTTGGCATCGGGGTTGTGATTGATGGCGAAGTAGGACTTCATGGTGCGAAGCTGGTGGTGCTTGAAGGACGTGCGCATGCGTTTGGTCTTCTGCGATGGAGCGTATGCCTGCTGGTCTCGATCCAGATGCTCAGATTCGTTCTCGTTACAACCTGAGATTAAACAAATATATATATATATATATATATATATATATATATATATATATATATATATATATATATATATATATATATCAAGTTATATATTAAAAAAAGAAATCATAAACATGTGATCATTTTTAGACATAGGGTTTTTCTTCTTTTTCTTCTTCCTGTCTTCTATCATGTCTCAGTGTTTGTTTTCAAGTTCGTCGTAGGTTCTCTAGGTTCTTTCTGTTTACAGGATCTTTACACCAAAGCATCTAAATAACTCAAAATTAATCTCAGGGGTCCATCAAAGAAACACAAACACAAACATGGACAAATAACCAAGAAAAAATTTTCATGTGTTTGATTCGTTTGGAATCTTGGATTTAAGTGTGAAGGGACATTTCTAATGAGTATCAGCCACATGGAACTTGAAACGCAAGCAATCCATCAAAACAACAACAACAAATCTAGGATAGAGGGATGTATTACTAGAAGAGTACACACAGGAAGTAAGGAATGACACGACAAAGATCCAGTTTCTCAAAAAAAAAGCTTTGTATTCTAAGATTTTTTTCTGGATGTCTCAGCCTCTTTGTAAAAAAAAAAAACAACAAATTACAGCTACTCTATCAGCATAGAGCAGAAAATAATAAAATTTTAAATGGAAAGGTTATCTAATTAAAAAATAATCATGCAAAATTTTTTAAAAAATCACAAATCTATCATTAAATACATATCGGCTGAATATTTACAGGATGTTCTGGTTGTGTGTTTTAATGCACGGACATCCAAGAAATGTCCTCTCCTTCCTGTTTTATGATATTTAACTCTGATTCAATTTTGTCAGATTTATTCTTGCACCATAAGTTTTAAAAAAATTGCATTTAAATTTGGGGTTTTGTATATAGCGAATAATAATAATAATAATAATAATAATAATAATAATAACAATAATTATTATTATTATTATTATTATTATTATTATTATTATTATTTATGGTGCCAGTCTTTTTTTGGGGAGGGTGTGGTTTGTTTGTTTGTTTGTTTGTTTGTTTGTTTGTTTGTTTGTTTGTTTTGGTGCAACAATCTCCATGACTGGGTCAACTTTGTTTTCCAGATAAAAAGCCAGATTTGGTTACACCGTGTTAAAATAATTTCAGTATATAATTTTCATGGTAAAATGTTTTATTGTTATTTTAACAAAAAAACACCAACATTTTTTCATTTGCATACGCAGCCAACAAACCCTTGGTCGACCAAAAAAGAAATCCCTTTCCATTGGTTCATTTTTCACTTGTTACTTGGACCGCTATTAGATATCTGATCTATCCACCACAGTCACATCAATATTTACACGAGCAAAAGCAGCCAGAGTGAAAAAGCTGACATTTGGAAAAATTGTTTATCTTTGGCTTCGAACGCTCTTGTGAAGCGAGTCTGAGAGTCGGACACTTCCTGATGTGACCAGCAGGGGGCTCTGATCCCAGCCGCTGATTAAATACAGGCTCTGGGTGTTGATCCATTTCTCTGCTGCTCTATCAGTGTTTCAGGAAGGAGCTGAAGGCATCACGGATAGAAAGCATTTAAAAACATAACTGGACGCGTATAGAAACAATAAGAATCAGGATGAGGGTACATGTCGGTGTGAAAACTTTTTTTTTCCATCACAGTGTTGTAGTTTAGATGAAACTCGAGCTGCTTTTGACCCAAAAACGACCAGTAATAATAATAAAGTCTGCTGGAATGATCAGCATGTCTTCAGGGCGAATAAAAAAGGGGGAAATGTCCATTAATGCTGGACTGCATGCTGCACACTTCACACTGATGGAAAATATTTTCTAAAGCAGTGTGTGTGTGTGTGTGTGTGTGTTCAGGCTCATCACAGTCTGAGAACACTGAACACAATTAACACACGGGTTTATATGGGGATGGAGCCCACATCTCTATCTGCATCTGTATCCTGAGCGACAGCGCGAGACCCAATACTCCAAGATACAATATTCCAAGACTTAATTAATTTACACTTTATTAATTAATTTATTCTCTCTCTCTTTCTCTCTGTGTTTGAGCGCGCACGCGTTTTAATTTTTTCTCGACAGAAAAAGTCGGATCCGATGCAGAACCTCGGCATTGTTTTTATTTTATTTTATATTTATTTATTTATTTATTGTCCCCCGAGATCACCTTTAATTCACACTAAACACATTTCACGAAAGAAGGGGAAAAATCACTCTTTTTTTCCTCCCAAACGGATCGGAATTGAAAGAGAAAGGAGCAGCGCGTGAAATCATTTTCCTTGCAGCAACCCCCCCCCCCCCCCCCCCAAAAAAAAAAAAAAAAAACTGTAACATAAAATCAAATATCTATCTATCTATCTATCTATCTATCTATCTATCTATCTATCTATCTATAATCAAATTTCATGTCGTGCAATATCATGTAGTCTATTTTTCCTTATATATATTTATATATTTATAAATTTATAGCTATTTGCTATTTCAATGCATGTAATTGTTAAAATTATTTTCGAATAATTCCAATCTAAATGTGACATTATTATTATTATTATTATTATTATTATTATTATTATTTCTGATCTAATGCTTTGTAAAGTCTTCGCGACTCATGTACTCGTGATTGTGATATCACAGGCTTCTTTCTGTCTCTAAAAGCTCCAGTTTTTCTGCATTTTGATCGTTTTTTTGTTTTGTTTTATCTGCCAGTGTAATATATTATATTTACTATTTATGCTTGGTTTATTAAATCAGTTCAAACTGGAATAACTCTGGTGCATTTAATAATAATAATAATAATAATAATAATAATAATAATAGTGCGCATGCGTGTAAAGCGCCCTGTGAAGCGCGCGCTGGATGATTGTCATGAAATGGAATGTAGATGCGGAAAAAAGGTCAACAACAACAGCAGCCACAGCGCTCACCCGAGTTGTAGGTGCTGATGTCGATGCCCATGGCGGGGCTCTTCCGTTTCCGGGGCCTGCCCTTCTGCACCGTGCCCGCGCCGTTGAAGTAGGGCAGCGCGAGGCTCGCGCCCTTGGCAGCCAGGTCCGCGTAGTTGAGCTGCGCGTGCTGCTGCTGCTGCTGGTGCTGGTGGTATTCCCCGTGCACGAGGCTCTCGAAGTGCAGGCGGCAGTACACCAGACTCTCCTTCATGCCGAAGTGGTCTCCGGTGCTCAGCGTCTTGTGGCACGACGTGCACGTGAAGCAGCTCAGGTGGTACACGGAGTCGCGCGCGCGCATCACCATCTCCGACGCCGAGATGCCCAGGTGGCAGCGCGCGCACCGCTGCACGGAGAACCTTCTGGAACGGCAAGGACCTTATTTACAATCGGGTCCAATCATCATCATTATTATTATTATTATTATTATTATTATTATTATTATTATTATTATTATTTTATAATAAAGGAGAAAATGCTCCTAAGTGCAAGTGGACTGAGAAAATCTTGAAGGGAAAACATCCGCGACAGCTCAGAAAGATCTCACCACATCCAGATGTTCATGATGTTCCACAGCTAAACAAATCGAAATGGGAAAATTGCGAAATTTACCAATTCTAGCAATGCTTTTTTTTTTTAAAGAAAATAAAAACGACCACATCCATACAGTGATCATTAGACTGTAAGTGGCCTAGATCATAGCAATAATAGTTCGAGCTACACTTTATATTTAATATATTTAATAACATACTCTATATTTAATTTGCGTCCTGATCCACTGGCATTCTGGTCCCTCTTTATATCCCTCTTTATAAGAGAGAGAGAAGTAACCTTCTGAAGCAGTGTGATGTGTGTGTGTTTTGTCCCCATGCTTGTCCTCCTCACCTGTAGTAATCCTCTTTGCAGTAAATGCCTGCCGTCCTTGGCGAAGCACGTGAGCTCGGACTCCAGCGCCAGTTTACACTCGCAGCACTTGAGGCAGCGCAGGTGCCACTGTTTATCCACCGCCAGTAAATAATAACGGTCAGAGATTTTACCCCCACATCCGGCACACAGAGCGGGCTTCTCCGGGCTCACAGACGGCATGCTCTGGGGTCACACACACACACACACACACACACACACACACACACACACACACACACACACACACACACACACACATATAGTGATTAGAAACATGTTTGATGTTTGACATCGAAACTGATTCTCCCTCCTGATATTTATTTACAGACACTTCAATGTGAAGCTACAGTCACATCCGCAGCCTCTTTTAGTGTTTATATCACTTCGTGTTTATAAGCAAATAACACAAGATAAACAACCCATTACTGAATTATATTCAAGGGTTAGTTTGAGTCCACTGGAGGAGGAATAAAAGAGGCCTGAGCTCAGAAACTACACCATGAGTAGAGATTAGAGGAAGTGCAGCTCAGATATTTACACTGACACAGGGATTTATCTGAAAAACACATACTGTTTGTTTGAACAGAACTAGGACTCGTTTTTTTTCTTTGTTTTTCGAAGTAAAAATAATGTTGTTATTATTATTATTATTATTATTATTATTAATAATAATAATAATAATTATTATTATTATTATTATTATTATTATTAATGTTAATGTTGCTGTTAGTATTACTATATTGTTTTAAATTGATTTATAATAATAACAACAACAATAATAACTCTATCTCCCGCTTTTAAAGTTTTTTGTTTTCAAAAAAACATTAAACAGTGACTTGTAAATCTGTTCACGCTTTCAGTTTATTATTATTATTATTATTATTATTATTATTATTATTATTATTATTTCTCTAAAGCTGCTTTGTGGCTGTGTACACCGTTAAAAAAAGAAATAGAAATAAAATGAATTGAATTCTGTTCGGTATTTTCGCTACGTTTTCTAAACACAGCCCAAAGTCCAAACACACACACACACACACACACGCTTCCTTTCACCTAAAAAGAGAAGAGCAGTGATTTGCTGGAGCTGCAGTAGTTTAGTTGTTCAGTAGTTTAGTTGTTCAGTAGTTTAGTTGTTCAGTAGTCGATGAGGGAAATAAATGGATCCTGTGCAGTTTAGGTGGGGAAAAAAGTCTCACCGTTTCTCTTCCGTTCATCTGGACAGCTTTGGCGAGGCGAGACTCGGTTTTGTTTCTCCTCTCCATTTCCTCCATGATGCCCTGGATGTGTTCTCCGGAGATGCCGTGGAAAAGCATGGCGGCTGCTGCTGCTGCTGCTGCTGCGGGGCGCAATGTGCAACTGCTCTCTTTCGCCTTACACGCCACAACTTCCATATACCAGGCGCCGCGGAGCCCCTCACACCATCCGAGAGCGACCTGCTGCACAGAAACTTAACACACACACCACCCACCCACCCACCCACCCAACACGCATACACCACCACGCGCGCACACAAACACACACACGCGCGCGCTTGTGCGCGCGCACGTGCGCGCACTTTAGCAGGCCGCCTCGCAAACTGCAAACGGCAGAAACATTGTTAAAGCGCACATCCACTTCTGGTTAAAAACAGCAAAAAGAAGGAAAAAAAGATGCAAAAAAATCAAAAGTATAGTCCGGGTGAAGAGGAGGAGATGTGCTGAGAAACACGGATGGTTTAAAAGCGTGCGGTTTTAGTTCCCAGTTTGTCTCTGAGAGGATCCGAGCGCTCAGGAGTCGGGTGTGGGGAGTGTGAGAGTCTGGGAGACGTTTGTCTTATTTGTGGAGAGAGAGAGAGAGAGAGAGAGAGAGAGAGAGAGAGAGAGAGAGAGATTGGGTAATTTGGTAGGAGGAGTTCTCCCTCTCTCTCAGTCCTGATTTCTTGTGTTCACTAACAAAGAGCTGTCACTGGGCTGCTGATGGCCAAAGCTCTCATTTCACTCCTTCACCTCCAGCAGCTTTAATCAGGGTCCATTCGGCCATTTGCTGTGACCACATCCCATGATAGAGAGCTCATTTAGGGGGGAAAAACAACAACCCCACAAACTCTGAATGTGATTAATTGAGCATTTAATGAAGCGACTGTAATGACTACTAATATATTTTCACTGCTTTTCATTCACCAACACCATGTTCACTATCTCACTCACTCACTGAGGAGCTCTTTATCTTTGATCAGGGACAGAGCCAATTCACTTCACTTCTGGAGGAAGGTAAAGGACTGAGGGAGGATGGATCTGGCGCTTTATATGGGTTGAAACGCCTGCAGAGTTCAGCACTGTTTCAGTGAAGAAGTCAGTTGTGTGAAATAAATAAATAAATCAATAACTAAATCTCATGAGGAATGGCAGATATGTGTGCAAATCAGAAATCAGCTCGACGCGCGCGCGCGCGTTTTAATTTTATTTCGACAGAAAAAATGAAGACGACGATAAATACATTTTAGCACACACACACACACACACACACATATATATATATATATATATATATATATATATATATATATATATATATATATATATATATATATATATTAAAATAAATAAAATAATGGCCCTCTCTCTCTCTCTCTCTCTCTCTCTCTCTATATATATATATATATATATATATATATATATATATATTAAAATAAATAAAATAATGGCCCTCTCTCTCTCTCTCTCTCTCTCTCTATATATATATATATATATATATATATATATATATATATATATATATATATATATATATAGAGAGAGAGAGAGAGAGAGAGAGAGAGAGAGAGAGATGGCCATTTATAGATTTGTTTTATTTTATTTATTTTAACAAAAATGTTCTCCTAGAATTGTGATATATATATATATATATATATATATATATATATATATATATATATATATATATATATATATATATAAGGGTGATATTCATTTGAATACTAAATTACACTAATAAATTAAGCAATGCAAATGTAAGCGCGTGCTGGTGAAATGTTCAGGGAGGAATGAGAGGAAAGAGCAGGACAAGGCTCGGGCTTTATAACTGTCTCAAAACAACACACACATGGACACAGTGGACAGAATGAGCATGAGTTCAAGTGACTTAAAGAAATGTAAAAAAAAAATGCAAAAAGAGAAATCAGTTAGTGTATATGACGTTCTTACAAATGAGGAACCGAGATCCAGGAGAGCATTTCCTTCTCTTCAGTGATTAAAGAAAAGATAATAATAATAATAATAATAATAATAATAATAATAATAATAATAATAATGTTGTTGTTGTTGTTTTGGTTATAAACTCTATGCTTTATTATTTACTGGAAGCTTTTCTCCTTCTAAGTATGATTTATTTTCTTCATGAGCTTGAAACAACACGGAGGTTGTAATGCGGAGCACAAATAAATAGGAAATAAATAATAAAAAAACCTAAAAATAATAAATGAATAAATAAAAATGTAAATTATAATGACCTTTTTTCAAAAAAAAACCCAGATACAAATAAAAAAATTAAGCAAAAATGAAAAGAACAGGGAATTTATAATACGGAGAACAAATAAAAAGAAATTCAAAATAATAATAATAATAATAATAATAATAATAATAATAATAATAATAATAATTTATTTTCCGAAATTTTTCTTTACTAGACACAGATTACCTTCTGCAACTAAATATCAAATATCATTTGTCCAAAAGGTGACAAGAATTTTTTAAAATCAAATTATACTGTGAGTAGATTAGATAAACAGACGAACAGACAAACAGATAGATAGATAGATAGATAGATAGATAGATAGATAGATAGATAGATAGATCACACACACACACACACACACACACACACACACACACACACACACACACACACACACTTGCGCGTTGATCTTACCTGTCCGTAGGTTATTTAGTCCTGACAGTAAATATGTCCTGAGCACGAGCTCTCGGTTTCATTTACATTTTGATGGTTTGTCGTTAATAACCTACTGATCCTGTGTTCAGGGCAGAAACATAAGTCACACTGCATTTATTCTCATTCACTCTCACTTGAGTCCATCATCATCAGTGTGGAAACGCGCGAGCCTTCTCCGCCAGATCCGTCCTGCGCGCGCGCCCGCGAGAAAGAGAGAGAGAGAGAGAGAGAGAGCGAGCGCTCGGGGTTGGTCCTGCTTTCTCGCCGTATATGCGGGTGTCATTTACAGCACAGTGTGTTTATATGTCTCACACACACAGGAGCGGTGAGGATCAGGACTCTGAGACAGACAGGCGAGTGTGATTTTCATCCTCACACTGGGTGTGTGTTGTGTGCAAAATACCTGGAATATATTTTTACTTTGGAAAAATAATAATAAATATTATTATTATATTACCCTTCTAACACACACACACACACACACACACACACACACACACACTGTGTGTGTGTATACAGTAATGTGGTGTGATATACCTCGGATTTAAATACCTTAATATTTGTATTTTAAATGTTAAGTATATTTCAATGTATATTTGTTTTATTTATCCAATAGTACATTGCTTATTAATACAATATTATTATTATTATTATTATTATTATTATTATTATTATTATTATTAAAGGCACAGCTGGAAAATCTTATCTGCTGTAATAAATCTCGGTGAAGGCCGGTGTCTGTGTGTCTGTCTGTAATGTTCACTCTGCTCGAGTTCAGTAATTGGGTAATTGAGCTTGATTAACTCGGTTGATTCAGTGAAAGAAGATCAACATTCCCACTCACTGCTCGGATTATATCCCAGCCGGATGGAGCTCACGTGCTCACATGAACGTCATTTCGAAAAGCGCGTGCTGAACTCCAGAATTATATATAAGCTATATATCTTCTTTTTTACCACTTCAGTTAATAACACTTTAACGAATAAAGGCCTCCCTGCACCTGCACCTCAAATCGACACTGTTATAGAAATAAAATGAAAGATTTTTTTTTTTGCAGACTTTTATCCCGAGCTATTTTTCTCCCCAAATGTTCAAAACTAGCCGGAAAAAAAACAGGTGAAGGTAAAACAAACAAACAAACAAACAAACAAACAAACAAACAAACAAACAAACAAAAATGGGAACTAAAGGGGAATGTATGTCCGACTTCAAAGCTGAGTTGAAGATTCTGAGTCAGTTCATCAGCTGAAGACTTTATGAGCTGGATGTGAAGGAAGAAGAAGGAGGACTCGGACTGGGAATAATCCCTGCAGAGCCGCGCGCCTCCCCGCCTGGAGCCTGACAGCTCTGAGGAACTGAAGAACCGGGCTTCAGGATGCAGCATGTGCAGGCGACTGGAGCCTCTTCCCAGGCTCGGGCCTCACCAGGGTTGGGTTTCATCTGAATTGCACTGAAAAACAAATCTAGTCATATGATCTTCCAGTTCATGTGGATAAGATTCTGGGGTCCTTAGTAAAACTTGCACGTTTTTATTTATTCATTCATTCGAATTAAATATTTTTCCCCCCAAAATCCTCCTATTTCACTTCCAACTCCTTGGACATTCGCCCCGTGTATATAAATGCAAGCCCCTGACATCATTAATGACGCCATACTCATAGCCGCACGCGACTGGATTTACATAGGTAAATGAGATGCAAAGTGACATCACAGTGCGTTTTTTCGCTGGATTTCAAATGACGTAGCAGCTGCGCACGTCGGCATTTAGAGTTTGATAGAGCGGATCGGGGACGCTCACCAATACCCAACACACACACACACACACACACACACACACACACACACACACACACACACACAGTGCTTTGACAGATGGAAGTTGCTGTATTGTTTTTTTCTTCTTTAATCTCCTTCCTAATTCAGATACAACTGATCCCTAAGGTTTGTGAAGCTACAGATTTGATAATAGCTGTCCCTGGCATGGAAAAAGACTGGTACAGTATTAATAATAATAATAATAATAATAATAAAACAATGTAACCCAGTCTTTTCCCAAAAGCTGAGCAATATAACCACCATGACTTTAGGACTGCTTCTGCTCAGAACATCTCCTCGGGTTTTTTGTTTTGTTTTTCCAAAATTCCCAAATGGGTTTGTGCTTTCACTATTAACTTTAAAGATGGAGATTTGAAGTAGATTATTGGTTGTTGTTGTTATTTTACAAGAGATCTGTAAGATTGTACTCCAGACCCAACAATCAACCCCCCAAAAACCAGCATAAGCCATATTTAAATAATCTCCTGTGTCTGTAAAGCAAATAGCTTCAAAACATGTTCAAAAACCTGGTACTGTGTATCAAAAATCTGAAAATGAAATCTGAACTCATACACAATGCGAACAAAATCTGAATTAGCTTGAAACTCTTGAATTGTGCGAAAGCAATGAAACAACGGTCTGTCATGTTCAAATGTACTCAGTTAAAAGGTCGAGTACTTATAAGGTCAAATACTTATAGAGGTCCATTGGGGCAGAAATTATGCTGCCCCGCCCGTTTTCATTCGATGAACACTTTTAAGTTTAGGAGGACATGTTTTAGAGAGGAGAGAACGCCACAAATTCATGATTTTACACCAAACTGAGATAATTTTTTAAAGATCTTTTTTAGAGTAAATAATTGGAATTAAATCTAAAACTTCTACAATTAAAGACAAAGTATATTTAACAGTTATTCCATGAAATCGAGTCGAACATGAGCTGATAGCCTACGAGGCGCGTAGCACTGAGTTGGCTATGAGTCATGTACGACGAGATTGAGTGGAATAGCTGTTTAATTCTATCCACATTCACTGGATTTTGAGAAACAGAGCATTTTTATTGTTATGTTTTGCAAATTTGATAAATAAAAACTATACAAAACGTCTGACAAAATAATTTCTGCTTAGAATGTAAACAAACCGGTGACATGACAGGAGCAATTTGTGTAAAATGTGATAATAATAATAATAATAATAATAATAATAATAATAATAATAATAATAATAATAATAATAATAATAATAATAATAAAAAGATACGTTCTTACCATCAAATACTTTTATTCCATATTTTGTTGCTTTTTTTTCCAAGTAGAGTTTTTATTTCATCCTTAGTTGGTTTAGTAACTTGCGCTGCCATTTTGTTTTTCTCTACTCATGGTATACGAGCTGATATCCTAGTAGTAGAGTAGCTAATCAGAGCACACGATTGCTCATATTCAGTGAATGTGGATAGAATAATAAAGTATATCAAGATAGTGCATGTATGATGGCCATATCCATTTCTATTGTAAGATAAAGTAAAGATTGTCTCAAAGACCTTTCACTAGATAGTCATCGATAGGATAAGTTGAGTGTGATCGTTTGAGGCTATGCTGTTAAAATCTGTATTCACAAGCTGCTGTTGTATAATAATAATAATAATAATAATAATAATAATAATAATAATAAAAGTTCAATTTATATAGCACCTTTCTCAAAATGCAAGGTCACTTTACAATTATAGGGAAAAAATGAAAAAAAAAAGTTCACCAAATAGAGGTCAGGATGTCATTCCAATGGTATAGCAGCCACAGTCCCACCAAAAGGCGCACAAAAACAAGTCCCACACTGCCAGCACAGCCGTTGCGCCGCCACTGGGCAACATCACTTGGAACACCACGCCATGGATCCACAAAGCGAGCACAGACGCACCGCCATGCAGAGCACTGGTATGTCCCAAACTGCCTGCACAGCTGCCACGACGCAACTGAGCAACATCAGTCAGAACATCACGCCCATTATTTAACCATTAGTCGTTAATTCATGGCTATAAATAAGACTCATAATTTTGAAGTGGTTGTGTTTGGTTTTGCATTTGTGTTTCATGTTATCCCTTTCGACTTGTTATCCCTATTTCGAACTTGAAGCAGACAATTAACACAAACATCTCTGTCCAATCGTATTTCGAATCACATTGCTTGGTTCTGATACAGATTTTTTTTCAAGTACATGGTTCAATCAGATAAAAGACTTGGTAGTCCACCAGTTGATGATCCCTGGTCTACGATCATAAAGAGTCCTCAGACTAGGTGAAGTGAGCAACATCAGCAAGGTACAGGTGAGTTGAAGACAATAAAGGTAATTTCTAAACTCCAAACTCCAGTCATGTGTTCGTTTTTATTATAAAGTGTACAGAAGAAAACCTGATGAAAACACAGACAGCTGGCACATTTGAAAGGAAACCTGACTTGTGTCTCAAGGTTTTCTTAGGATAATAGGTGGTCTTTATGGATAATTTATTTCTGAAATTATTTCTGTTGGAGCTTTAATGACATACATGGCCACATATGCCACACAACTGTCAACTGTCAACTGTCAACTGTCATTTTGACCCACCCAGAATGATAGCTGGTGTGAGATGATGTCCTGATTGCATGGCTGAGAGTGGTCTTGAGGAGATGACCTCCTGTTTTGTGTGGCTATTTGCAGTTGTACCCAGAGGAATCTCATGTCCCTGTCAGTCAGATGCGGTGGGCTCTTCCAGCAACATTGGCACAACCACAGTTGTTGTCCATCTGACCACTTTGAGAGGATGAAGCCCCGAGGCTGAGTGACATTGTCACTGTTGCATGACCAGACGGTGATCTGGAGGCTGCTCAGATGCTGCTTGATCCAGAGTGCACACACACACACACACACACACACACACACACACACACACACACACACACACACACACAGAGTCCAAGAGGACCTAGAGGATCACATCAAATCTGATTGAGTTTAAGATTGTACATTGTTGAAAAATCTGAATCGACTCCTCAGATCACTTATCAACGCCTTCACGGGATGAATTTGTTCAGAAACACAAATCTCTGTACAGCTGTGGCCTTCCATGACTGGAGTCTGATTTTCCTGGGCTGGAACAACGAGAACAACTCAGCCAATACAAGCCCAGACTGCACGTGCGTGCGCACACACACACACACACACACACACACACACACACACACACACACACACACACACACACACACACACACACACACACACACCAGGACAGAGCGCAGATGCTAAAACTGATTCTCAGCCATCAGCCAGTTGACATCAGCTTCTAGTGGCCAAGTGTGTGTCATCATCCACAACAACAGTAGGAGTGAGAAACTGTCTTTGGCTCAATTAATAATAATAATAATAATAATAATAATAATAATAATAATAAATTATTATTATTATTAATTTCTACTGTCGTCAAAGTCACCCTCCAATTAAATAAATCAAACTGGCTCGCCTTCTTAGTGCCTAGCCGACTGGTTTCAGCGTACGCAGCATATGGTCTCGCTGAAGGTCAGCTCGAGACTCCAAAGCTCTGCTGATGCAGATGTTGTCTGCCCCACAGCATCTTGGGTACGTTTCAGAACACGAGGCGGAGAACTGTGATAGAACACACATGACATGCGTTGATGCTGGGGAAATTGTGCAAACTAATTAATGACCTGTGAGCAAAGCAGTGTTAGATGGAACAAGACGGTGACAACTGAGATTACAGACAAGGTGAAGAACAAAGTGAAGCTCGTGTTAATTATAGTTCATTTTAGAAAAGCAATCATCTCATCTCATTATCTCTAGCCGCTTTATCCTGTTCTACAGGGTCGCAGGCAAGCTGGAGCCTATCCCAGCTGACTACGGGCGAAAGGCGGGATACACCCTGGACAAGTCGCCAGGTCATCACAGGGCTGACACAGACACAGACAACCA
This sequence comes from Neoarius graeffei, assembly GCF_027579695.1. NCBI lineage: Eukaryota > Metazoa > Chordata > Actinopteri > Siluriformes > Ariidae > Neoarius > Neoarius graeffei. Next base: position 67,109,518 of record NC_083583.1, read on the forward strand.
TTCACACTCACATTCACACCTACGGTCAATTTAGAGTCACCAGTTAACCTAGCCTGCATGTCTTTGGACTGTGGGGGAAACCGGAGCACCCGGAGGAAACCCACGCGGACACGGGAAGAACATGCAAACTCCACACAGAAAGGCCCTCGTCGGCCACGGGGCTCAAACCCTGACCTTCTTGCTGTGAGGCGACAGCGCTAACCACTACACCACTGTGCCGCCGAAAAGCAATCAATCAACCTATTTATATATTTGTATAAAAGTTTGGACACATCTTCTAATTCAATGGCTTTTTTATTTTTATTAATTAAAAGTCACTTCATGTCGTAAAGTAATGATGGATGTCATTTCTCTTTAGTTAGCTGTTCGGGTCTTGATATAATATGGATTACTACAGTTGTGGTGTGAACACAAACACATTAAAAAGGTAAGAAACTCGTCCACTAATTACCTTTTGACGAAGCACACCTGTTAATTGAAAAGCATTCCAGGTGACTACCTCATGAAGCCAGTTAAGATAACGCCAATAGTGTGTAAGGCATCATCAAGGGAAACACTGGGTACGGTGAAGAATCTAAACTCTCAAATATGTTTAGGGTTTTTTTTTTGTATTTTTAACAATTTTATTTGTGTTTTCCATGAAATTAACAGTTATTCCACGAAATCGAGTCGTACATGAGCTGATAGCTGATGAGGCATGTAGCCCTGAGTTGGCTGTAAGTCATGTACGAAGAGATTGAGTGGAATAACCGTTTTATTCTATCCACATTTCACTGGATTTTGAGAAACAGAGCATTTTTATTTGATTTTTTTTTGAAAATTCGGTAAATAAAAACTTATCCATTTTAACAAAACGTCTGACAAAATAATTTCCGCTTGGAATGTAAACAAACCAGTGAAATGACAGGAACAATTTGTGAAAAATGCAATAATAATAATAATAATTCTTGAAAAAAAAAGATACATTCTTACCATCAAATACTTTTATTCCATATTTTGTTGCTTTTTTGTATGGGGGGGGGTTTCCTTATTCTTCTTCAGGGTTTTCTGGTGGTTGGCAAACCAACTTAAAGGTGCATTACCGCCACCGGCTGGGCTGGAGTATGGAACAGGCGATATTGGGGGGAAACAAACAAACAAACAAACAAACAAAACTACAACCCCGATTCCAAAAAAGTTGGAACAAAGTACAAATTGTAAATAAAAACAGAATGCAATAATTTACAAATCTCAAAAACTGATATTGTAGTCACAATAGAACATAGACAACATATCAAATGTCGAAAGTGAGACATTCTGAAATTTCATGCCAAATTTTGGCTCATTTGAAATTTCATGACAGCAACACATCTCAAAAAAGTTGGGACAGGGGCAATAAGAGGCTGGAAAAGTTAAAGGTACAAAAAAGTAACAGCTGGAGGACCAAATTGCAACTCATTAGGTCAATTGGCAATAGGTCATTAACATGACTGGGTATAAAAAGAGCATCTTGGAGTGGCAGCGGCTCTCAGAAGTAAAGATGGGAAGAGGATCACCAATCCCCCTAATTCTGTGCCGACAAATAGTGGAGCAATATCAGAAAGGAGTTCGACAGTGTAAAATTGCAAAGAGTTTGAACATATCATCATCTACAGTGCATAATATCATCAAAAGATTCAGAGAATCTGGAAGAATCTCTGTGCGTAAGGGTCAAGGCCGGAAAACCATACTGGGTGCCCGTGATCTTCAGGCCCTTAGACGGCACTGCATCACATACAGGCATGCTTCTGTATTGGAAATCACAAAATGGGCTCAGGAATATTTCCAGAGAACATTATCTATGAACACAATTCACCGTGCCATCTGTCGTTGCCAGCTAAAACTCTATAGTTCAAAGAAGAAGCCATATCTAAACATGATCCAGAAGCGCAGATGTCTTCTCTGGGCCAAGGCTCATTTAAAATGGACTGTGGCAAAGTGGAAAACTGTTCTGTGGTCAGAGGAATCAAAATGTGAAGCTCTTTATGGAAATCAGGGACGCCGTGTCATTTGGACTAAAGAGGAGAAGGACGACCCAAGTTATCAGCGCTCAGTTCAGAAGCCTGCATCTCTGATGGTATGGGGTTGCATTAGTGCGTGTGGCATGGGCAGCTTACACATCTGGAAAGACACCATCAATGCTGAAAGGTATATCCAGGTTCTTGAGCAACATATGCTCCCATCCAGACAACGTCTCTTTCGGGGAAGACCTTGCATTTTCCAACATGACAATGCCAAACTACATACTGCATCAATTACAGCATCATGGCTGTGTAGAAGAAGGGTCCGGGTACTGAACTGGCCAGCCTGCAGTCCAGATCTTTCACCCATAGAAAACATTTGGCGCATCATAAAATGGAAGAAACGACAAAAAAGACCTAAGACAGTTGAGCAACTAGAATCCTACATTCGACAAGAATGGGTTAACATTCCTATCCCTAAACTTGAGCAACTTGTCTCCTTAGTCCCCAGATGTTTACAGACTGTTGTAAAGAGAAAAGGGGATGTCTCACAGTGGTAAACATGGCCTTGTCCCAACTTTTTTGAGATGTGTTGTTGTCATGAAATTTAAAAATCACCTAATTTTTCTTTTTAAATGATACATTTTCTCAGTTTAAACATTTGATATGTCGTCTATGTTCTATTCTGAATAAAATATGGAATTTTGAAACTTCCACATCATTGCATTCCGTTTTTATTTACAATTTGTACTTTGTCCCAAGTTTTTTGGAATCGGGGTTGTATATTCTTTTAGCTATTTTTGTTTCTACTAAATATTTGATAACACAGTTTTTGGGGTTTTGTTTTCCAGGAGAGTTTTTATTTCATTCTCGGTTGGTTCAGCAACACGCTCCACCATTTTGTTTTTCTCTACTCACGGTATATGAGCTGATATCCTAGTAGCCAATCAGAGCGCACGATTGGTCATATCCAGTGAATGTGGATAGAATAATTCCAGATGTTATTTCATAGTTTTAATGTCTTCAGTATTGTAGAAAATTGTGAAAATACACAAAAACCTGTGAATGAGTAGGGGTGTCCACACATCCCCTTTTCCTAACCATGTACAGCTGAACAATTGATTTTTAGATCACAGGTTTAATTAACCTAGGGTTAGATGAATTACATTTATTAATCCTTGTAGAAAAGATGGAGCTTTCTGAACTGAGACACAAGTAGAGCCACCTCCGTGTACTATTTGGTTGGATGATGGTGGCCATGATCCCCAGCTCCACCCAGTCTCATATACAGAGCCTGGGGGAGGCACTCTGAGTCGATATATTTTATTGACAGCTGCCAGAATGTGAAGAGAACATCAGCAAATATTACAAAACAAATTTGCTTCGGAGATAAAAATTACTGCTTCCATCTTGAAGGCCTTGCTGAAGAACCCAAATGGTGACATGGAATTCACCTACCATTTCCTACGTACCATTCATTCATTCATTCATTCATTCATTCATTAACTGCTTTATCCAGGGGCAAATTCACAGAGCCAATCCAACCAGTGGGATATGTTTGGGAGCTTGGAGGAAGCCAGAGAATCTTCAGGAACCTCACATGGATGCAATGAGAACGTGCAAAGCTAGAAGCTGATGTGGACGATGCTGATCATCAGCGATAATTGTGATAACTAGTTTGTCATTGTAAGTGTATAATACTTTCAAATTTAGCAGTAACATTCCAGTGGTTTTTTTCATAAGTAAATTAAAGATGATTATAAAGGTAGGTGCGGCATTTCAGTTGAACTGGAAAGGAAACTTTAAATGCATTTCCTCTTCTTTTAGAGAAAGCACATTTTAAAATACTTCTGGTTGAGATGCACGCAAAAGAGAGATATACAGTATTTCGGTTCAGGAAAAGCTGTACATTTCAGAAATGAGTAGAAAATGCTAACACTTTGACTTCATGGAGGGTTTTCCTAGGCCACCACATGAATATACCACAAATATATATGTGATTATTCTATCAACATTCACTGGATATGAGCAATCGTATGCTCTGATTGGCTACTCTACTACTAGGCTATCAGCTCATATACCATGAGTAGAGAAAAACAAAATGGCAGAGTGTGATGCTGAACCAAGCGAGGACAAAATAAAACCTCTACTCAAAAACAAAACCCCCAAAATTGTGAAAGTGTTTATTTAAAAAAAAAAACAGAAATAGCTAAAAGAATATAGATTTTTGCTTGTTTGTTTGGATCCCCCCAGTATCGCCTCTTCCACACTCCAGCCCAGTGGTTGGCAGTAATGCACCTTTAAGATAGTTTGCCAACCGCCAAAAAAACTAAAGAAGAAGAACAACAACAAAATGGCGTTGCGTGTTGCTGAGCCAACCGAGGACCAAATAAAAACTCTACTCGAAAACAAAACCCCAAAATAAAAAAAGCAACAAAATATGGAATAAAAGTATTTGATGGTAAGAACATCTTTTTTTTTCTTCAAGAATTATTATTATCGCATTTTTCACAAATTACTCCTGTCATTTTGCCGGTTTGTTTACAACCCCGATTCCAAAAAAGTTGGGACAAAGCACAAATTGTAAATAAAAACGGAATGCAATAATTTACAAATCTCAAAAACTGATATTGTATTCACAATAGAACATAGACAACATATCAAATGTCGAAAGTGAGACATTTTGAAATTTCATGCCAAATATTGGCTCATTTGAAATTTCATGACAGCAACACATTTCAAAAAAGTTGGGACAGGGGCAATAAGAGGCTGGAAAAGTTAAAGGTACAAAAAAGGAACAGCTGGAGGACCAAATTGCAACTCATTAGGTCAATTGGCAATAGGTCATTAACATGACTGGGTATAAAAAGAGCATCTTGGAGTGGCAGCGGCTTTCAGAAGTAAAGACGGGAAGAGGATCACCAATCCCCCTAATTCTGCACCGACAAATATCAGAAAGGAGTTCGACAGTGTAAAATTGCAAAGAGTTTGAACATATCATCATGTACAGTGCATAATATCATCAAAAGATTCAGAGAATCTGGAAGAATCTCTGTGCGTAAGGGTCAAGGCCGGAAAACCATACTGGGTGCCTGTGATCTTCGGGCCCTTAGACGGCACTGCATCACATACAGGCATGCTTCTGTATTGGAAATCACAAAATGGGCTCAGGAATATTTCCAGAGAACATTATCTGTGAACACGAGTCACCGTGCCATCCGCCGTTGCCAGCTAAAACTCCATAGTTCAAAGAAGAAGCCGTATCTAAACATGATCCAGAAGCACAGATGTCTTCTCTGGGCCAAGGCTAATTTAAAATGGACTGTGGCAAAGTGGAAAACTGTTCTGTGGTCAGACGAATCAAAATTTGAAGTTCTTTATGGAAATCAGGGACGCCGTGTCATTCGGACTAAAGAGGAGAAGGATGACCCAAGTTGTTATCAGCGCTCAGTTCAGAAGCCTGCATCTCTGATGGTATGGGGTTGCATTAGTGCGTGTGGCATGGGCAGCTTACACATCTGGAAAGACACCATCAATGCTGAAAGGTATATCCAGGTTCTAGAGCAACATATGCTCCCATCCAGACGACGTCTCTTTCAGGGAAGACCTTGCATTTTCCAACATGACAATGCCAAACCACATACTGCATCAATTACAGCATCATGGCTGCGTAGAAGAAGGGTCCGGGTACTGAACTGGCCAGCCTGCAGTCCAGATCTTTCACCCGTAGAAAACATTTGGCGCATCATAAAATGGAAGATACGACAAAAAAGACCTAAGACAGTTGAGCAACTAGAATCCTACATTAGACAAGAATGGGTTAACATTCCTATCCCTAAACTTGAGCAACTTGTCTCCTCAGTCCCCAGACGTTTACAGACTGTTGTAAAGAGAAAAGGGGATGTCTTACAGTGGTAAACATGGCCTTGTCCCAACTTTTTTGAGAATTGTTGTCATGAAATTTAAAAATCACCTAATTTTTCTCTTTAAACGATACATTTTCTCAGTTTAAACATTTGATATGTCATCTAAGTTCTATTCTGAATAAAATATGGAATTTTGAAACTTCCACATCATTGCATTCCGTTTTTATTTACAATTTGTACTTTGTCCCAACTTTTTTGGAATCGGGGTTGTACATTCTAAGCAGAAATGATTTTGTTGGATGTCTTGTATAAAGTTTTATTGAATTTGCAAAAAATAAAAATGCTCTGTTTCTCAAAATGCAGTGAATGTGGAGAGAATAAAACAGTTATTCCACTCAGTCTCATCGTACATGGATTATAGCCGACTCGGTGCTATGCGCCTAGTCAGCTATCAGCTCATGTACGACTCGATTTTGTGGGTTAGCTGTTAAATAAATAAATAAACAAATATGTGTGTGTGTATATATATATATATATATATATATATATATATATATATATATATATATATATACACACATACATACATGGGGCAGGGCGGGGCGGCACAGTGGTGTAGTGGTTAGCGCTGTCGCCTCACAGCAAGAAGGTCCGGATTCGAGCCCTTTGGCCAGTGAGGGCCTTTCTGTGTGGAGTTTGCATGTTCTCCCCGTGTCCGCGTGGGTTTCCTCCGGGTCCTCCGGTTTCCCCCACAGTCCAAAGAGATGCAGGTTAGGTTAACTTGTGACTCTGAATTGACCGTAGGTGTGAATGTGAGTGTGAATGGTTGTCTGTGTCTATGTGTCAGCCCTGTGATGACCTGGCGACTTGTCCAGGGTGTACCCCACCTTTCGCCTGTAGTCAGCTGGGATAGGCTTCAGCTTGCCTGCGACCCTGTAGAAGGATAAAGCGGCTAGAGATGATGAGATGAGATGACTGACATACATACATATATACATACATACATGGGGCGGGGCGGCACGGTGGTGTAATGGTTAGCGCTGTCGCCTCACAGCAAGAAGCTCCGGGTTCGAGCCCCGTGGCCGGCGAGGGCCTTTCTGTGTGGAGTTTGCATGTTCTTCCCATGTCCGCGTGGGTTTCCTCCGGGTGCTCCGGTTTCCCCCACAGTCCAAAGACATGCAGGTTAGGTTAACTGGTGACTCTAAATTGACCATAGGTGTGAATGTGAGTGTGAATGGTTGTCTGTGTCTATGTGTCAGCCCTGTGATGACCTGGCGACTTGTCCAGGGTGTACCCTGCCTTTTGCCCGTAGTCAGCTGGGATAGGCTCCAGCTTGCCTGCGACCCTGTAGAACAGGATAAAGCGGCTAGAGATAATGAGATGATATATACACGGGGCGGCACGGTGGTGTAGTGGTTAGCGCTGTCGCCTTACAGCAAGAAGGTCCAGGGTCGAGCCCCGTGGCCGGTGAGGGCCTTTCTGTGTGGAGTTTGCATGTTCTCCCCGTGCGGGTTTCCTCCGGGTGCTCCGGTTTCCCCCAGAGTCCAAAGAGATGCAGGTTAGGTTAACTGGTGACTCTAAATTGACCGTAGGTGTGAATGTGAGTGTGAATGGTTGTCTGTGTCTATGTGTCAGCCCTGTGATGACCTGGCGACTTGTCCAGGGTGTACCCCGCCTTTCGCCCGTAGTCAGCTGGGATAGGCTCCAGCTTGCCTGCGACCCTGTAGAACAGGATAAAGCGGCTAGAGATAAGATGAGATTTTATATATACACACACACACACACACACACACACACACTCACCGGCCACTTTAATAAGAACCTGTTCTTGGCTGCAGGAATGGAACCCAATGCACGGCTCGAAATTCGCGGTGGTCCAGTCGCCTGAGGCGACTTAATTTGTCATTTGGCAGGCAATTCCTGTCACTAGCCAGCCCGGCTGGCTAGATGAAAATAAAAAATATATATGAAGCGAAGATTCAGACACACCGTCAACTAAAGCCGCCACATATTATGCGTGTGCCGTGTCTGTGTTAATCGATGTGTTTATCAGCAGGACGGAAAATACTGAAGAATTCCAAATCATATTGTGTACAAGTCAGGCTGTCGGTTTTTTCACTACTGCGGATGCATATAACGCATCTCGTTGAATATCGCGGTAATCACGTTATCAAATTCAATAGATGTGGCCACATTATCGCCCATTTAAACACGTGTTTTTGTTGTTTACATCTACATCTGCCAAAGCTACGTTGTGATGTGGAATTTTCTGAAAGGTGTACAGAAACTGCCTGAGACAGGGACAAAGCGACCTCGGTCTGAAGAGGAGAAAAAGGCAGCCGATAAAGCGTACGAGAAGGAGAAACGACAAAGGACTTCTAAGCAAACAGGGTAGGCCTTGGCTGCAATACAATTTTTATGGAATAATTAATTTTTTTCAAGTTGATTCCTAGTCAGTATGAAGCTCCTAATGCTTTCTGTCTCATAAATGGTTAAATACAGAAAGCATGTTGGACATATTTTGGGTGCTATAGTCATGATAGTAAGTACATTTGTTTTCAATACTCATACGCCAAGTTTTCCAATATATTATTATTTGTTGATGTTATATTATAGTGCTCTGTGTTGTTCTCATTTATGTATTTGACAACAGTATCAAAATAATCGGGTCTTGAAATAAATGCACATTAGTCATGAACAATGGTAACTATTCTCTTTTGTGTTATTTTTGACAGAAGTAAAATTCATACATGAACAAATTTTGGCTAGTTGATTTTCTGTTTGGCTAGTTACTTTGGAAGGTAACTAGTCCAGCTGGCTGGTGAAAAAAATATATGAATTTCTAGGCCTGCAATGTGTTTTTCTGTTCTGCTGTTGCATGCTGAGATGCTTTTCTGTTCACCACGGTTATAAAGAGTGATTATATGAGTTACTGTATCCTTCCTGGCAAAGAAGCTCAAACCAGTCTGGCCATTTTCCTCTGACCTCTCTTATCAACAAGGCGTTTGTTTCCACCCACAGAACTATCGCTCACTCATTCTGTTTTTTGTTTTTCACACCATTCTGTGTAAACTCTAGAGACTGTTATTTGTGTGTGAAAACCCCAGGAGATCAGCAGGTTCTGAAATACTCAAACCAGTCCATCTGACTCAAACCAACACCCATGCCACAGTGAAAGTCACTCTTCACTGTGAGATCACAATTTTTCCCATTCTGATGTTTGAACATTATGAACATTAACTGAAGCTCTTGATTTGTATCTGCATGATTTGACGCATTGTGCTGCTGCCAAGGGATCGGCTGATTAGAGAACTGCATCAAACAGACAGCAGGTGGATGTATGGGTGGTCCTAATAAAGGGGCCGATGAGTGTATATTCATATATAATCTCTGTGTATGTGTTAGATTTTACATATACACACACTAAATAGTCATATTCAATTTCAAATTCGTCCATCTCTCATGCAAGTGCTCAAATTCTCGCTTGCTTGAGGGCTGTGAATACTGCACACGACAAAAGGAGTGCTGACTAGTGAGTCCTTTTGCTCCTGGAAGCCCTGCTGAAATCTGTCTGCTGAGGGACCTGTGTACGAGAGCGATGCGGCAGCTATGTCTCATTCACCAACTGCTAGAAAGCCGAATGAGAAGACAAGGCAAGGCAATCTCAAAAGTCAGAGAATGCCGAGAAGCGAGGCAAGACATGAAAGTTGGCCTATTTCATGGTCAGGCAGCAGGGACTGGAGAGGGTCTTGAATGGCAATGTGTCTACTTTAATGTGACAGACAAGTCCCTAGGCAAAATGAGCAGAGGCAGACAAGCCCAGGTACTCTGTGAGTGTGACACCGTCACTGGAAACAGTGTTTCTACACACCCCTGCCATGAGTTGCTATACGCTTGTAAATAAATAAAACAAATTTGCTCCACATGTGGAGAGTTAATGGCATGGAGCCCCTGAGCAAGCTGTGCTGAAGCAGTCCGCCCTGCTCCAATACGGATCATAAAAATCTCGGCTTATATTTGAGGGACTTGATCACTGAGAAACACTCTCTCTCTCTCACTCACACACACACACACACACACACACACACACACACACACACACACACTCTCTCTCTCTCTCAGATGCTATTTGCTCGGGCAGCCCTGCCTGTCCCTGCACTAACGCCTGGTGTGTACCGGGTGCTAGAATGGGTGCTGATGCCTGAGGGCTCTGTGCCACTTACGTTTATAAGGATGCGACTTCCATGCACAGACAGGCCAAAACAATTCAGTCAATCTAAATTGTTAATAAACCTAAAACCTGAATGTTTAACAAAGGAAAAGGGAGTTTAGGCTTTCTCAGGGGAATATGAGTGTGCACAATTATTAGGCAAGATTTAGTGTGCAGAATTATTATGCAACAAAATGAAAAGCTAAAATTTCCCCATCTTATTTAAATTTTTAGAGTAATTGTAACAAATAAACAATTCAGAATTAACAAATACACACTTTTGGCATTTCAAAAATATTCAGTGACTAATATAGCCACCCTTCTTTTCAATAACTGCCCTGAGCCTTCCATCCATGGAGTCTGTTAGTTTCTTGATTTGTTGATGATCAACTTTTTGTGCAGCAGCAACCACGGCTTCCCAAATGCTCTTCAGAGTGGTGTATTATCTTCCCTCACTGTAAATCGCACGTTTAAGAAGGGCCCACAAGTTCTCAATGAGTTTAAGTCAGGTGAGGAAGGGGGCCGTGTCATTACTTGGCCATCTTTAAGGCCTCTGTTGGCTCACCAAGCAGTGGAGTACTTGGATGCATGTGATGGTGCATTGGCCTGCATAAAACTCATGGCCTTCTTGAATGATTTCAGACTTCTTCCTGGACCAGTGCTTGAAGAATGTATCTTCTAGAAACTGGCAGTAGGTTTGGGAGTTGATTTTTAAATCCATCTTCAACTTGAAATGGTTCAACTAACTCATCCTCCATAATAGCAGCCCATACCAGTACCCAGGGGCGCCGCCAGAAATTTTGGGCCCCATGAAAGATTAGAATTTTGGGCCCCTCAACTTTGCCCACCCTCATCACAATTGCACTGTATATAGCAAACTGTATATGGCGCTCGCTCATTAAAAACTTCAATCCTAAAGCATTTATGGGTTGTATTGCTGCTTACCTCCTTCTCCAAAGGGGGGTTCAGTGGTTTGGTAGGGCAGAGGTCCCCCTGAGGCTGAATCTGTGCATATTTAGGGCACCTCATTAGTTATGAAACCGGTTATTAGCACTAGTTATTAGCACCAGCATAACGTAATATTTCATCTTGTTTATCACACAAGTCAGTTCAGTTATTAAAATGGAAAAAATGTCACTGTACAAACTGTAAAAGTGTTCTCTTGATAGGCTAATCCAACCACGTTCATACTGTTCATTTACCATTCGCTAATATTTTGAACACACATGTGAGCGATGGCTACCTTTCTTTGGGAAAAACTGAGTGACCAGTTGCCTGCCTCTCCGGTCCCTCTCAGCTTTCAGCTGCCTTTCTTTACGTTTTTGACAGCCACTCTTCATATTTAGCAATCATAGACTGTACGCACTCCACTGCTGGCTGGCTGGCTGCTGCACCGCGACACAGCAGCAAGTAGCGTTGCACTGATCAGCACACAGATTTAACGCACCGCGCTTCTACCAGAACTGGACCGTACCATTTCGCAAAAGGGGGAGGGTTAAATGACAATATGTTGAAGAACTCAAGAAATAGACAACCTTGTTGAATTAGCTCATTTTACCAGATGGAATATTGCATTGTTATTTCAAAAGTCTTATTAAAATCATTAAAAGCATATTATCAGCCCCTTAAAGGGCCCCATGGCAGTGCTGGGCCCCTAGAATTGTTCTAACCTTTCCCCCCCTGGCAGCGCCCATGCCAGTACCCCTCCTCCACCTTGCTGGTGTCTGAGTCGAAGTGGTGCTGTGTGTCCATTAGTTATCCAGCCATGGGCCCATCCATCTGGTCCATCAAGAGTCACTCTCATTTCATCCTTCCATAAAACCTTTGAAAAATCTGTCTTCAGATATTTCTTGGCCCAATCTTATGTTTCAGCTTGTGAGTCTTGTTTAGTGGTGGTCGTGTTTCAGCCTTCCTTACCTTGGCCATGTCTCTGAGCACCAAACACCTTGTTCTTCTGGACACTCCAGGTAGGTTGCAGTTCTGGAATATAGTGGCACTGGAGGATAAAGGGTTCCTGGTAGCTTCATGTTTAATCCTTCTCTAGTCTTTTTTGGTTAATTTGTGGCTTTTCTTCTCCACACGTTTTTCACGACCCTGTTGACTATTTGCAAAAAAAAAAAAAACGTTTGATTGTCCTGTGGTCACATTTCAATAGCTTAGCTATTTCAAGAGTGCTGCATCCCTCTGATAAGCATTTTACAATTTTTGTCTTTTCAATGTCTGATAAATCTCTTTTTTAGCCCATTTTTCCTGAGATAAAGAAGCTGCCTAATAATTATGTACACCTTAATATAGGGTGTTAATGACTTTAGGCCACACCCTCCCTCATTACACAAATAAATACCACCTAAGAATGCTTAAAGCCAATAAGCATTGAAGTGTATATAGCTTAGGGTTGTAAAATATGCATAGAAATAAATGGTATGGTTAGAGTACTCACTTGCCTAATAATTGTGCACACAGTGTTTTGGACTTCATAAAAATAAACACAACAGTGCTATTTGTGTAATCTGATTGGTCAGACAGTGTTGATTTGTTTTTCTGTAACAGCACAGCTTGTACAGTGTTGATCTGTTTACATATTAATCTTTCCCTCTTACTAATAAATTATTGCTTCTGTAATAATTCATCTACATGGGTTTGACGTAATCTGAGAAACAACTAACAAACATGCTGTGATTTCACAAAGAAAAACAAATATTATGATCCATCATTGATATGTCAAAGTTTTCTTTCAGGAGATTTTTGTTTGTTTTAAATCGTGCCACACTTTGTAATGCTCAGGCGGTTTTCCACCACATGAAAGTCTTCAGGACAAAGTTTCCACTTTCAGGTTTATTTGTAAAATTACAGCCTGCAGGTGGAAATCTGTGACTAGGTAAGTGATAACAATCCCTAACTTGTTTCGTAGACACCTCAAATGTAAGTAGAAATTATTATAAAGGACGATGTGTTGTTCTTTAATAAACTAACACTTGTAACCCTGGTCAAATTGCTGTCATAGAAGAATAATAAAACACTTTATTGGAAAATTGTTGACTTTGAGATGGTAAGAGTAACTTGACTACTGTTGTATCACCTCATCAGGGCCTGAGCACCGGAGGTGTGCAGCCTCCAGTGTCCACCAGAGGGCGTTGCACCAAGGTGCAAGGCCCTATTGTTTTCCAAAGGTTTCTTTCTTATTATAATTATTGTTATGCTTCTTCATTTTCTTCAAGACTTGGCCATTTTTGAGATGGTTCCCATGGGTGAAAATTCATGAAATTTGGTACACACATCAGCCCTGGCCACCACTTCTCAGGCATACAGGCTTGGCCCCGGGTGTGTCTAGGGGACTCCATATGTAATTGAATCTTTTACCCAGTATATACTTTCACCTATCCGTATCAAATTTGGTAGGGGTGTGGGGTGCCCCAAGAAGAACAAAATTGTAAAGTACATTATATTAGCGGGCGGCACGGTGGTGTAGTGGTTAACACTGTCGCCTCACAGCAAGAAGGTCTGGGTTCGAGCCCCGTGGCCGGCGAGGGCCTTTCTGTGCGGAGTTTGCATGTTCTCCCCGTGTCCGCGTGGGTTTCCTCCGGGTGCTCCGGTTTCCCCCACAGTCCAAAGACATGCAGGTTAGGTTAACTGCTGACTCTAAATTGACCGTAGGTGTGAATGTGAGTGTGAATGGTTCAGGGGCGATTTCTCAGAGACAACAAGGGAAGCCGAGCTTCCCCTAAAATTCTCTCCCCAAACTGCGGCGTCTACGACGTTGAATTCTCATTAAAATAATAACTTGCATAATATAAGTTAACGGAGCACAACGAGTAATATTTACATTTATTTACAGAGTAATGTACAGAGACATCCGCTAGGGACTGACTGATCATACTTCCGTGTTCCTCGTCGAAGTACTGCCCTCCTCATGTCTTTCAAACACTACCTCTAATAATCCTTTATCAGCCCGGCTTCTTGTCCCTCCCACTGTCTCGTTAACGGAGTGTTAATGGAGTTAACTATGGAGTTAAAGTGTAACTCCGTTAACTCAGTTAACATTGTATTTATGTTCATAACTATCCTGTAACTTATTTGAATGATGTCTGACGAACTTGCAGTTCGCTACGAGAATCACCTTTGCTGCCAGGCTGTAACCTTTCTTATTTCAATGGGCTCTATGGACTGGCAGCAGTGTTGCCAGATTGGGCGGTTTTAAGTGCATTTTGGTGGGTTTTGAACATATTTTGGGATGGAAAACGTATCTGGCAGTATCTGGCAACACTGACTGGTAGCCGGGTATCCGTTGCAGTCTCTGAACAGCCAATTTCGGCTAGTTGTTATTGGTTAAAATCAACAAAATCGTCACTTCCAGGGAAGCCGGGCTTCTCTGGGACTAAACGAGACAGTGGGAGGGACAAGAAGCCGGGCTGATAAAGGATTATTAGAGGTAGTGTTTGAAAGACATGAGGAGGGCAGTACTTCGATGAGGAACACGGAAGTATGATCAGTCAGTCCCTAGCGGATGTCGAGAAAGTGTAGTCGTGTGCCAAAGTGCTGTCCGAATTTCTTTTCATATAAACGGTTCTTCTCATTGATGTCTCTGTACATTACTCTGTAAATAAATGTAAATATTATTCGTTGTGCTCCGTTAACTTTCATCCATTCTATCAGTTTGATCATTCGTGAATTCACTCGTTTATTTCATTTGTAGTTCAATCTGGTTGTAGGCTAGCTTGAGCCTTATTGGGATCTGCAGTGCTAGCTGCTAACAGAAATTGGTGAAGTCTCTGGAAAGCACAACCAGCTGGTATGACAGGGTCACAGACCATTTTCTGGAAAAGGAGCGGAGGGCAGAATGTGTGTATAAATAGTGTTCATGTTCATGAATCTGAAGTGTGTATATTGTTCAGTAATGTTAAGAGAATGGGCTCTGTGTTATAGGTTATACCTGGGTATAATATTCAAGGTTCTGTGTGTTGCATAGCCTACCTGGTTATGAATTTCCAGACTGTGTTGCAGAAGATGTTCAAGGATGTGTTGCACAGCTGGGTGTTGTGTTAAAGACTCTGTGTTGCATATCAGGGTATGATGTTCAAGGCTCTTCGTTGAATAGCCAGTGATTTTTGGATGTTTTATATTTTTGATTAAGGATATGAGGCACTAGCCTGGCAAGCCAGACTATAACATGAAATGTACAAGCAAAAATACTTTCTGCCACTAGGTAGGGTTGTCTAGTTCACTATGCTAATGGGGCACACCTTTCTATGCTTTGATATCCGGCCTACAGGTTTTACGATGAATGTGTAAAATGGGTTTCCCCTGTTTTAAAAACCAGCAGCCGCCACTGGAATGGTTGTCTGTGTCTGTGTCAGCCCTGTGATGACCTGGCGACTTGTCCAGGGTGTACCCCGCCTTTCGCCCATAGTCAGCTGGGATAGGCTCCAGCTTGCCTGCGACCCTGTAGAAGGATAAAGCGGCTAGAGATAATGAGATGAGATGAGACATTATATTAGCCACACTCAACAGGAAGTGAGTTATTTTTGGTTTTGTGCATTTTGACACGCGTTACATTTTGACATTCTCCTCCTAGGCAGTTTGTTGGATACATGACAGATTTGGTATACCGGAAATGCTCGGGCCCTCATCGCCCCTTGCAGCTATATTTGTGGATTATTTTTCTATCTTGGCACACCTTGCCGTGCTTCAAGCCGAACATAACTCTGATAAAGATTAAACCGCAGCACTCTACATGCTGCCACCTCAAAGCAAACTGATCAGGATAAAAGTACACACAAGACACATGTATTGACACTCGTAATTTGATTGTGCATTGCTGTCTGAATACACTACCTGGTTTTTATTTCATCCCTGAATCAAAACGGTCCAATTTGATACTACAACACTGCTGAAGTCTCCATCCTGCTCAGAAGATATTTATTAATTTTCTAACACAGCAGCTCTGATCGTTGGATTCACTTTATATTCTAATACATTACAATTTCTCTAGTCACAGCTTACAGATGGACTTGTGGAGCAGAAACTGCATTTAAATGTTAATACATACAACCCTGATTCCAAAAAAGTTGGGACAAAGTACAAATTGTAAATAAAAACAGAATGCAATAATTTACAAATCTCAAAAACTGATATTGTATTCACAATAGAACATAGACAACATATCAAATGTCGAAAGTGAGACATTTTGAAATTTCATGCCAAATATTGGCTCATTTGAAATTTCATGACAGCAACACATCTCAAAAAAGTTGGGACAGGGGTAATAAGAGGCTGGAAAAGTTAAAGGTACAAAACAGGAACAGCTGGAGGACCAAATTGCAACTCATTAGGTCAATTGGCAATAGGTCATTAACATGACTGGGTATAAAAAGAGCATCTTGGAGTAGCAGCGGCTCTCAGAAGTAAAGATGGGAAGAGGATCACCAATCCCCCTAATTCTGTGCCGACAAATAGTGGAGCAATATCAGAAAGGAGTTCGACAGTGTAAAATTGCAAAGAGTTTGAACATATCATCTACAGTGCATAATATCATCAAAAGATTCAGAGAATCTGGAAGAATCTCTGTGCGTAAGGGTCAAGGCTGGAAAACCATACTGGGTGCCCGTGATCTTCGGGCCCTTAGACGGCACTGCATCACATACAGGCATGCTTCTGTATTGGAAATCACAAAATGGGCTCAGGAATATTTCCAGAGAACATTATCTGTGAACACAATTCACCGTGCCATCCGCCGTTGCCAGCTAAAACTCTATAGTTCAAAGAAGTAGTCGTATCTAAACACGATCCAGAAGTGCAGACGTCTTCTCTGGGCCAAGACTCATTTAAAATGGACTGTGGCAAAGTGGAAAACTGTTCTGTGGTCAGACAAATCAAAATTTGAAGTTCTTTATGGAAATCAGGGACGCCGTGTCATTTGGACTAAAGAGGAGAAGGACGACCCAAGTTATCAGCGCTCAGTTCAGAAGCCTGCATCTCTGATGGTATGGGGTTGCATTAGTGCGTGTGGCATGGGCAGCTTACACATCTGGAAAGACACCATCAATGCTGAAAGGTATATCCAGGTTCTAGAGCAACATATGCTCCCATCCAGATGACGTCTCTTTCAGGGAAGACCTTGCATTTTCCATCATGACAATGCCAAACTACATACTGCATCAATTACAGCATCATGGCTGTGTAGAAGAAGGGTCCGGGTACTGAATTGTCCAGTCTGCAGTCCAGATCTTTCACCCATAGAAAACATTTGGCGCATCATAAAACGGAAGATATGACAAAAAAGACCTAAGACAGTTGAGCAACTAGAATCCTACATTAGACAAGAATGGGTTAACATTCCCGTCCCTAAACTTGAGCAACTTGTCTCCTCAGTCCCCAGACGTTTACAGACTGTTGTAAAGAGAAAAGGGGATGTCTCACAGTGGTAAACATGGCCTTGTCCCAACTTTTTTGAGATGTGTTGTTGTTAGTGTTGCCACACGTCCAGGTTTTTCCGGGATTGTCCCGTTTTTTTTGTGGAAAATGGAAAATGTCCAGGAAAATGGAATAACCTTCCCGGGACACGTTTTGTCCCGGTTTTTTTACTTCCTCACATTATCCCCCATTGAAATAAACACAAATCATTAATGTTTCTCGCAGCCACTTAACATATTAATAGTTTTCACGTAAGCGGGTATATTGTAGGCAGCTACTTGTGTGGCCTCACCGAATGTTTGCGCACGCAGCCAGTCGCCGTTGCTAGGTGATCGTGGTCAATACAACGGCGGCCGCGCGAAATCAAAGATACTGGAATACCGTAATACCAAACAATAGGTGAGAGTTCCCTTGGTCGGTGCGCGAGTAGGCTGGCTGTCTACTTCCTATGTTCTGATTCTGATAAAGGCTGGTTCTAAAGCCTGGGCCAATTTCATCAATAAATGAATCATTAAATAAATCATTAAATATATCAAAAAAGAATGCCTGAACACTGGCGTGAGAAATGAATAAATCAGTTGTCCCAATACCATAGCACCTCTCTCTTGTGATTAAAACAAAGGATTAGGGCTATTTGGTATGATACGGTAGTCTAACTTTTAAAGTTCAGTTCTCCAGAGAAAAGGCTAAAACAACAACGAAGCAGACTGAGAGAAATTATATTGATTATATTTGTATTATTTTGATTTGGAAACGGAATGGGAGGAGAGACTCTTCAGGGGGCTGTTAGCCTACTATTAAATATTTGTTAAAAAAAATATTGGCGTCCAAATAAGATCATTCCTATATGAAATTATTTTTTGTAATAATATTTGTGGCAGTGCCCATTTAAGGGTTAAGAAGACAAAATGAATTTTAACTAAACGCCTAACTGCACCAGTTGAACTGTTTTATTTTTAAACGTGAACATTCACATAAGGCATAAGGCATCGTAGATGTGCGTGTCCGCAGCCCTCAACCCCCGCGCTCGTACGTGCGCGCAGGCGCGGCTGCCGACCGATGTGTCCCGGTTTTTTACAACTCAGATGTGGCAACCCTAGTTGTTGTCATGAAATTTAAAAATAACCTAATTTTTCTCTTTAAATGATACATTTTCTCAGTTTAAACATTTGATGTTCTAACATCAATGTTCTATTCTGAATAAAATAGGGAATTTTGAAACTTCCACATCATTGCATTCCATTTTTACTGTATTTACAATTTGTACTTTATCCCAAGTTTTTTGGAATCGGGGTTGTAAAAAAATAGGTTTAACATTTAAATGGTTAACCTTTTAGGGTGGCCTTTTTAACATTTAACCTTTTAGGGTGGTGAAGTGGTTAGCACTGTCGCCTCATGGCAAGAAAGTTCTGGTTTCAAGCCCAGTGGCCAATGGGGGCCTTTCTGTGTGGAGTTTGCATGTTCTTCCTGTGTCTGCTTGGGTTTCCTCCAGGTGCTCCGGTTTCCCCTACAGGTCAAAGATATACAGATTAGGTTAATTGGTGGCTCTAAATTGACTGAGTGTTTGTCTCTGTATGTCAGCCCTGCGATGACCTGGTGACTTGTCCAAGGTGTACCCCACCTCTCGCCCATAGTCAGCTGGGACAGGTTCCAGCTTGCCCGTGACCCTGCACAGGATAAGTAGTTATGGATAATGGATGGATGTTAACCTTTTAATCTGCATTTTTGGTCTGAGTCTCTTGTGACAGCACTTGGTAACAGTCAGAAGTAAAGATGTAACTTTAAAGTTTCTGATGTGGGGAAGTCTTTTGATGGAGGTGGCTGCACTTTCCAAAAAAAAAAAAAAAAAGACAATTTGGAATTTTTGTGTCATATTAACACAGAGTGAGAGAGAGGATTCTCTGAATCTTTTCATGATATTATGTCAAATCAAATCAAATCAAGTTTATTTGTACAGCGCTTTTAACAATAAACATTGTCGCAAAGCAGCTTTACAGAATTTGAACGACTTAAAACATGAGCTAATTTTATCCCTAATCTATCCCCAATGAGCAAGCCTGTGGCGACGGTGGCAAGGAAAAACTCCCTCAGACGACATGAGGAAGAAACCTCGAGAGGAACCAGACTCAAAAGGGAACCCATCCTCATTTGGGCAACAACAGACAGCCTGACTATAATATTAACAGTTTTAACAGGTATAACCCTCAACTGTCCTCATGGGGCCGTCCTTCACAGGAGTGGGGCGATAAAACTCCGACCAGACACAGGGCACCAGGATGGATCAAGCAGGTCCGAGGGGCAGAAGAGGCCAGCATCTCAATCCCAGGATCAACATGTAACTCAGAGGGACAGATGGGGGGGGAGAGAAAGAAAACACGTTGTTAGGTATGCCCTAAAAATGACAAGTATTAAATCTGTGTGGTAGGCTCGCAGAGACGAGAGTCTTTACATCAGGCATGACGCACAATGGCATGTTAATATGGTAAAAAATATATCATGACCTGCTCTGGCTGGATGCTTGATTGGGTGATGGGAGCACACTCCTCAGCAATGATGAGATGCAGATGGGACCCTTAGGCCTGGCCAAGACAATTCAGTTACATTTCACCGGGTCTGGGACATGCGACAGAACGTCTGACGGCCGATTCCCTGCAGGCTACGATAGCCAGTCGAGGTCCCCACCGTCTCCACCAAAAGATTTCCTGTTGACTCCATGTAACTCAGAGGGACAGATTTGGGGTGGAGGGGGGGGGGAAGAGAAAGAAAACACAGGTGGTTAGGTATGCCCAATGTCACCTGAATAAGTAGGAACAGCATACATATTGCACCGAGTACAAGCAGGGACTCCGGCAACTAACTATGACAGCATAACTAAAAGGAGAGAGCCAGAAGGTAACACAGGCATGAGGGAGCCCCGGGACATAAAGCAGCCAGCCACTGCACCGTCAACAAACTCGAGTGAGCAAGCGAGTGGGGACTGACAGCATCCATACATCCCAGTTTACCAAAACACTCTATGTCTGAGGACCCTCCAGATCTACTCCTTTACCTCATAAACACCATTAACAAAAGGCTTGACTAAACAGATATGTTTTCAGCCTAGACTTAAATGCTGAGACTATCACATGTACCATAGATGATGTGATCCCCAAATTCTTTGTACTTTTACATTGAGAAATGTTATTCCTAAATTGTTGCAATGTTTTCCCATGCAGTCTTTCACAGAGCAGTGAACCCATCCCCATCTTTACTTCTGAGAGACTCCGCCTCGCTGGGATGCTCTTTTTATACCCAATCATCTTACTGACCTGTTGCCAATTAACCAAATTTTTTTTTTAACATTACAAAACTTTTTCAGTCTTTTATTGCCCCGTCCCAACTTTTTCTGAAACGTGTTGCTGACATCAAATTCAAAATGAGCACATATTTTTCGAAAAACAATAAAATTTCTCAGTTTCAACATCTGTGTTGTCTTTGTACCATTTTCAATGAAATACTATATACTGTTTCCATGATTTGCAAATCTTCACATTGTTTTTACTTACGCTATACACAGCGTCCCCGATTTTTCAGAATTAAGGTGGTATTCTGCAATTTAATTCAATAATTTCAAAATGTACTACTTGATGAAAGCAGTTGCAATGTTAATGTGTAAACCAGACATTTTAACTTTTGTATGAAATGCATAAAACCAGACGTGTTGGTTATGAGGAGCTAGCAACGTGTTCGGAGACTAAGAAATCAATCAATCAATCAATCAATCATATAAAATACACACAAAGTGTGTATAAAATACACACATAAATACACACATAAATACACACATATTACGCAGTGGTGCAAAGATACTAACTTTATCTTTGAGTGGAGAACATATTTCACGAGTAAGCGAAGTGAAAGGGTGAAAATATTTTCAACACAAGAAGATAAACTTCATATCTTCAGGCCACTGTGTGATGTTCTTTATATTATATGGGGACACACACACAAAATACCCAAGTTATTCAAAATAATTTAAATTTTGAACCGGTTCGCTATTTTGACAATGCATGTCTAGTCAGCGGGAAATCACTGGGAGTTACATCATCGGAATGAAATATCGGGAAATATTATACATACAGGACACTTTTGTGATGGAATAAAAACGTGTTCTATTCCCTTCTAGCGGATTTCATTCATTTGGTTTGATAGCATGCAATATTGTTAACATATCACTTATCCTATGTGTATTATGTCACTCTACCCAATGGAGAATGAACATTGAATATGGTTTACGATATTGCATGGTTGTCAAGACAACATGACGTCACACGTTGAAGACATAAAACTTCCATGCTAGTGAGCGACTGACAATTTGTACATAAACATGGCCGCCAGGTTTGCTTCGTTAAATATGGAAGATTTTTGAAAGAATTTTGAAAGAGAAAGACGCGATGAACATCTGAAAGGAACGTGTATCTCATCTCATCTCATTATCTCTAGCCGCTCCATCCTTCTACAGGGTCGCAGGCAAGCTGGAGCCCATCCCAGCCGACTACGGGCGAAAGGCGGGGTACACCCTGGACAAGTCGCCAGGTCATCACAGGGCTGACACATAGACACAGACAACCATTCACACTCACATTCACACCTATGGTCAATTTAGAGTCACCAGTTAACCTAACCTGCATGTCTTTGGACTGTGGGGGAAACCGGAGCACCCGGAGGAAACCCACGCGGACACGGGGAGAACATGCAAACTCCACACAGAAAGGCCCTCGCCGGCCCCGGGGCTCGAACCCAGGACCTTCTTGCTGTGAGGCGACAGCGCTAACCACTACACCACTGTGCCGCCAGGAACGTGTATGTATAATAATAATAATAATAATGGCTTTTTTCATTGTATATCAGATATATTCCATCCATGAAGATATATTCATCTTCAGCTCGTTCAGTATCATGCTCGCTGAATGGAATATATCTGATATACCACTCAACGCCAGCCAATATTATTTAAATGTCACTCAGATCCGTGATGTATTTTGTACAAAAAATGTGAGTTTTTCAACATGAGAAGATAAACTTCATATCTTCAAGCCAACGTGTGATTTTCTTTTTATTATATCGACACATTCACAAACAAAGTATCCAAATTTATCAAAACAATTCATTGATTTCCTCACAAGTGACATATATTCATGTCACAGTTTTGGTTCTCTATGTCCTGGATGGAGCTCGGATGAAAATGGTGTATTTCCCAATAAAACACTTGTGTCTATAGAATATATAAAAATATAAACTGGCAATTCGGTCTATATTTGGATTTTGTATGAGAATTTGAAACCTCAGCTCCATTATCCAATAACAAAGCAGATATGTGCTCATGTTTTGATAAATATGGAAATATAAGCAGTTCCTGATGGTGCCCTGAGATGTTTGGACCCCACTGTGTAAGTTGAAAGTGCGTCCTCTTGAGATGAGAATGACAGTGACTGAACTTGGTAGCAGCCCAAGTGTTAAGCCTCAGGGAGCTATGGAGAAGTGCACGAATGCCAGGAGTCTGGGCTGAGTACACAGATGGAAATTAATATGTTGATGTAGGTGGCATGTTTGTTAACAGTAGGACTCCGTCAGCTCGTGTAAGAGTCGGCCTGCAGCCTGAGAAAGGGCTGATTAATGTCACGCGGTTGCAGACGCACTGATAACATTACATCTGTTTAATACCAAACATCTATTAGAATCCAATATTCCTTTGTGATTTCACCATCTGGTTTTCACTTAAGCATTCACTTCATTTAAGTGACTCATAACCATAAGCATTTCTATTGTGTTATTTATGAACATAAGAGAATTACTCCAAGTAAAGATATAATGAACTGCAAGTTAGATCATGTAATAGCTGACTCTGGGTGTAGACTTGAAACGACACCAAAGATGTGAAACAGTTCATCATACACGACAGAGCCAAAAGTATGTAGACACCCCGTCTAATGATAGAGTTCAGGTGTTTCAGCTCCTACTATTGTGAACAGGTTCATAAAATCAAGCACAAATGGACAAATAGACAAATCTTGCCAGTTGAATGAGTAGTACTGAAGAGCTCAGTGACTTTAAACATGGCACTGTCATCAGATGCCACCTTTGTCAGTCCTTGAAATTTTTGCCCCAGTCAAGTAGAAGTGGCATTAACTGTGAAATAGAAGAATCTAGGCACAATAAAAGCTTGCCGTAAACCACACCAACTCACAAAGCAAGTGCTGAAGCACATAAAAATCACCTATCCTCTGTTGCATCACTCACTACAGAGTTCCAACCTGCCTCTGGAAGCAACATCAGCACAAGAACCGTGTGTCAGGAACTTCATGAAATACAGTGCCTTGCAAAAGTATTCATCCCCTTTGGTGTTTGTCCTGTTTTGTCGCATTACACGCTGGAATTAAAATGGATTTTGGGGTGTTAGCACCATTTGATTTACACAACGTGCCTACCACTGCACCAATGCACTTTTTTTTTTATTGGGACACAAACAATAATTAAGATGATAAAACAGAAATCTGGAGTGTGCATAAATATTCACCCCCCAGAGTCAATACTTTATAGAGCCACCTTTTGCTACAATTACAGCTGCAAGTCTCTTGGGGTATGTCTCTATTAGCTTAGCACATCTAGCCACTGGGATGTTTGCCCATTCCTCAAGGCAAAACTGCTTCAACTCCTTCAAGTTAGATGGGTTACATTGGTGTACAGCAATCTTCAAGTTATGCCACAGATTCTCAATTGGATTGAGGTCTGGGCTTTGACTAGGCCATTCCAAGGCATTTAAATGCTTCCCTACCATTCCAGTGTAGCTTTAGCAGTATGTTTAGGGTCA
Source organism: Neoarius graeffei (assembly GCF_027579695.1). Taxonomy (NCBI): domain Eukaryota; kingdom Metazoa; phylum Chordata; class Actinopteri; order Siluriformes; family Ariidae; genus Neoarius; species Neoarius graeffei. Next base: position 67,133,833 of record NC_083583.1, read on the forward strand.
TTGTCCTACTAGACTGTGAACCTTCATCCCAGTTTCAAACCTCTGGCTGACTCAAACAGGTTTTCCTCCAGAATTGCCCTGTATTTAGTGCCATCCATCTTTCCTTCAGTCCTGACCAGCTTTCCTGTCCCTGCAGATGAAAAACATCCCCACAGCATGATGCTGCCACCACCATACTTCAATGCAGGGATGGTGTTCTCAGGGTGTTGGGTTTGCACCACACATGGCATTTCCCATGATGGCCAAAAAGATCCATTTTAGTCTCATTTGACCAGAGAATTTTCTTCCATGTGTTTGGGGAGTCTGCCACATGCTGTTGGGCAAACTCCAAATGTGATTTTTTTAAGCAATTCCTTTTTTTCTGGCCACTCTTCCATAAAGCCCTACTCTGTGGAATGTACAACTTAAAGTGGTCCTATGCTTCAGCACTTGCTTTGTGAGTTGGTGTGGTTTACGGCAAGCTTTTATTGCACCTAGATTCTTCTATTTCACAGTTAATGCCACTTCTACTTGACTGGGGCAAAAATTTCAAGGACTGACAAAGGTGGCATCTGATGACAGTGCCATGTTTAAAGTCACTGAGCTCTTCAGTACTACTCATTCAACTAGCAAGATTTGTCTATGTGTCCATTTGTGCTTGATTTTATGAACCTGTTCACAATAGTAAGAGCTGAAATACCTGAACTCTATCATTACTTCTATCATACTTTTGGTTTCAAGTCTACACCCAGAGTCAGCTATTACATGATCTAACTTGCAGTTCATTATATCTTTACTTGGAGTAATTCTCATATGTTCATAAATAACACAATAGAAATGCTTATGGTTATGAATCACTTAAGTGAATCCTCACCGTGGATCTTTGCAGCTCCTCCAGTGTTATCTTTGGTGCCTTTGTTGCATCTCTGATTAATGCCCTCCTTGCCTGGTCTGTGAGTTTTGGTGGGTGGCCTTCTCTTGTCATGTTTGTAGTGGTGCCATATTCTTTCCATTTTGCTATAATGGATTTAATGGTGCTCCCTGGGATATTCAAAGTTTGGGATATTTTTTTATAACCCAACCCTGATTTATACTTCTCCACAACTTTGTTTCTGACCTGTTTGGAGGCTCCTTGGTTTTCATGTTGCTTGCTTAGTAGTGTTGCAGAGTCAGGGTCCTTCCAGAACAGGTTGATTTATACAGACATCATGTGCCAGACCATGCGACACTTTGATTGCACACAGGTGGATCTTAATCAACTAATTAAGTAACTTATGAAGTGAATTGGTTGGACCAGCTCTTATTTAGGGGTTTCATACAAAAGGGGTGAATACTTATGCACACTCCAGATTTCTGTTTTTCATCTTAATTATTGTTTGTGTCACAATAAAACAACAATTTCCACCTTTAAAGTGGTAGGCATGTTGTGTAAATCAAATGGTGCTAACCCCCCAAAAATCCATTTTAATTCCAGCTTGTAATGCAACAAAACAGGACAAACACCAAGGGGGATGAATACTTTTGCAAGGCACTGTAGGTTTCCAGAATTGTGAGCATCTGCACACAAGCCTGAGATCATTATACGCAATGAGAAGCGTCGGCTGTAGCGGTGTAAAGAACCGGCACTTGACTCTGGAGCAATGGAACCATGTTCCACTGGCAGTCTGATGGACAACTGTGGGTTTGGTGGATGCCAGAACACCACCACCTACCAACAGTACAGTTTGATGGAGGACAAATAACAGTCAGCATTCAAAAAATATTTTAGAAAGTTGTACAACCCCATTTCCAAAAAAATTGGGATGCTGTGTTAACTGTAAATAAAAACAATGTGAAGATTTGCAAGCAGGGCAGGAATTTCACGAGGGCCATGGCCCTTGTGCCCTCTCAATTTGGCCTTGTGCCCTTGGAAAAAAAATCTGCCGTAAGGCCACAGTGGCCTTGATGCCCTACGGTTTTGCAGTTTTGTAGTCTGCCTCATGACTGCCAATAGGCTTTAACATCACCTGCGTCTATTGAGAAAAAAATACGTCTTTTGATGACATTCTGGATTCTTATTGGGCAACTCATCAGTGGTGGATTGGACTCGAGCCTGGCATGAACCGCTCTGACGTGCTATAATGACACCAATCTATCACCAGCCAACCAGGAGACTTAATCAAACGCATCCCCTGCCCACTTGTGTCCGCGTCTGAGACGTTGAATTTTCACAGAAGGAGGGAAGAAGTTGACTGAGGTAAGACTGTGTGATAAATTAATGAACGAATAAGATAGGAATTTCAACATATAGGGCTTAAGTTTGTTACCGTTAAATAAGCATTGCTTGTTCAGTAACATTATGTCGTTACAACGTTGACCCACTTTTAACGTGCCGAGTACCGACTGTAGCCGATAACAAATGCTAATTAGCTTGCTGTCAAGTTTTTCCTTTGTTGAGCTTTAAGCGTAAGGTCATGGATATTACTACTGCTTGTTCCTGCCATAATATGATACGTGACGTGCTGTTGTCTGTTCATAGCCACTTTTTTAATCTATGCAGTTAGCATTGTTTTGTTACTAGTATTGTATGTTTCTTTTTGCGGTTTAACTGAAATGTAACTGCTGCCATCTTGACAAGATCACCATCGCAAGAGATTTTATCTCATTGTTTTTGGTGTCATTACAACATTTACTTTTATTATGCCAAGCAAGCACAGACTTGTCTTGAGTTTTGAGCCAATCACAACAGGGCAGCACTGTGGCCTGAGGTAAAACATGATAGTTTAAGTTTGTTTAAATTACAAAAATGAGTAACCCAATGACTGTCTCATATACTCTTCATAGACTCATACTGTTTAAGTAATGCAATAAAACTAATCTTTAAAAGTGGAATTTACTCAAACTGTTTGCATAGAATGAACTTTCGGGTTAACAGTGTAATAGTGCTGCAGTGTTCTGCAAATCTGCAATTTAATATTTCAGATCTTGAGACATGAAAGTGCTATTTTAAAAAATAAAAGGTCAGAAATGTTTTCTTTGTCATCTATTTAGTTCATTTTATTTCCTCAATAATTTTCCTTGATTGAGAAATCGGTCTGGGGTCTTATGGGTTGATCAGTAGCCTGCATGCTAGTATATGTTCCATTTACAGTCAAACATTTTGATGTACTCCAGGCTCAATTTTGATTAATCAAAAATCTGCGTAGTAGTACAGTCTGAAGATGCTCTTTCACATTCTGTGTCAATTGAACAACAATTATGGGAGGATATAGGTTTTATAAGTTTTACAATTTTTGAAGTGAGTGATGGATTGCTAAGTTTAGATGTGTTCAATATTTTCTAATCTTCAGACATAATAGTGTAGATGTTTCTTTACCTGCTTGATAGTTTCGACTGAGACTCCAATCTTCCTCAGAAGAGTCATTAGTCCTTAAATTAAATTCATTATAGATGTGAACTTAAAATCATTGTTTTATTTCATGGCCTTGGTGCCCAGGCTTTTGGCCTTCGTGCCCTCAAAAAATTGACAGCACAAAAGACCAAGTGGCCTTGCCCCTAAAATGACGAAATTCCAGGCCTGTTTGCAAGTCATGGAAACCCTATATTTCATCGAAAATAGTACAAAGACAACATATCAGATATGTTGAAACAGAAATTTTATTGTTTTTTGAAAAATATATATGTTGATTTTGAATTTCATATCAGGAACGTTTCAGAAAAAGTTGTGTAATGCTTCAAACTAATTTGGTTAATTGTCAACAGGTCATTAACATGATTGCATATAAAAAGAGCATGCCAGAGAGGCAGAGTCTCTCGGAAATAAAGATGGGGAGGGGTTCACCGCTCTGTGAAAGACTGCATGGGCAAACAATGAAACAATTTAAGAATAATGTTCCTTAATGTAAAATTAGAAAGAATTTGGGGATATCACATCATCTATGGTACAACCCCAATTCCAAAAAAGTTGGGACACCGTGTAAAACATAAATAAAAACAGAATGTGAAGATTTGCGAATCATGGAAACCCTATATTTCATTGAAAATAGTACAAAGACAACATATCATATGTTGAAACTGAGAAGTTTTATTGTTTTTTGAAAAATACATACTCATTTTAAATTTGATGTCAGCAACATGTTTCAGAAAAATTGGGACGGGGCAACAAAAGACTGAAAAAGTTGTGTAATGCTAAAAGAAAAGAAAAATAATTTGGTTAATTGTCAACAGATCAGTAAGATGACTGGGTATAAAAAGAGCATCCCAGAGAGGCAGAGTCTCTCAGAAGTAAAGATGGGGAGGAAATCTCTGTATGCAAGAGACAAGGCTGAAAACTGACATTGGATGCCTGTGATCTTCAGTCCCTCAGGAGACACTGCATTAAAAGCAAACACGTGTCTGTAGTGGAAATCACTGTATGGGCTCAGGAACACTTCAGAAAACCATCATCTGTGAAAGTAGTTCATTACTGCATCCACAAATGCAAGTTAAAACCAGATATAAACAATATCCAAAAACACCGCCACCTTCTCTGGGCCCGAGCTCTTTTACGATGGACTGAGGCAAAATGGAAAATTGTCCCGAGGTCTAACGAATCAAAAGTAGAAATTCTTTTTAGAAATAATGGCCACCACGTCCTCCAGGCTAAAGAGGAGAGGGACCATCCGGCTTGTTATCAGTGCACAGTTCAAAAGCCAGCATCTGTGATGGTATGAGGGGGCATTAGTGCACATGACATGGGTAGCTTGTACGTCTGGGAAGGCATCATTAATGCTGAATGATATATACACATTTCATAGCAATATGCTGCCATCCAGACAAAATCTTTTTCAGGGGAGGCCTTCCTTCTTTCAACAGGACAATGTCAAACCACTTTCTGCACATATTAAAACTGCATGGCTCCGTAGTAAAAGAGTCCAGGTGCTAAACTGGCCTGCCTGCAGGCCAGACCTGTCTCCCATTTAAAACATTTGGTGCATTATGAAGCACAAAATACGACAAAGGAAATGCTGAACTGTTGAGCAACTGAAATTGTACATCAGGCAAGAATGGGACAACATTTCTCTTCCAAAACTATAACAATTGGTCTCCTCAGTTCCCAAATGTTTACAGAGCATTATTAAAAGTAGAGGTGATGCAACACAGTGGTAAACATGCCCTTGTCCCAACTTTTTTGAATCATGTGGCTGACATCAACTTAAAAATGAGCATCTATTTTCCAAAAAACAAAAGTTTTCAGTTTCAGCATTTCGTATGTTGTCTTTCTACTATTTTCAATGAAATATAGTGTTTCCAAGATTTGCAAATTATCGCATTCTGTTTTTATTTACAGTTTATACAGCATCGCAATTTTTTTGGAATTGGGGTTGTACATAATATCATTAAAAGATTCAGAGAATCTGGAAAAATCTCTGTCTGCAAGAGACAAGGCTGAAAACTGACATTGGATACCTGTGAGCTTCAGCCCCTCAGGCGACACTGCATTAAACATGTGTCTGGAGTGGAAAATCAGTGTATGGGCTCAGGAACACTTCAGAAAACCATTGTCTGTGAAAACAGTTTGTTACTGCATCCACAAATGCAAATTAAAACCAGATAAATAATAATAAAAATAATAATAGGTTCAATTTATATAGCGCCTTTCTCAAAACCCAAGGACACTTTACAATAATAGACAGGAAAAAAAAAAGTCCACCAAATAGGGGTCAGGATGTAATTCCAGAGGTGTAGCAGCCACAGTCCCCCCAAAAGGCGCACAAAAACAAGTCCCACACCACCAGTACAGCCACCGTGACACCACCAGCAACATCGCTCGAACACCACGCCATGGATCCACAAAGCGAGCACAGAAGCACCGCCACGCAGAGCGCTGGTATGTCCTAAACCGCCTGCACAGCTGCCATGACACCACCGAGCAACATCGCCTGGAACGTCACGCCAAGCATTAAAGCACAGAGCGCTGAACAACCACGATGTTAAAATGAGCAACGAGCTCACTGCAGTCCACAGCTGGGAACACAGGCATCACCCACAGCGAACCAAGGCCTGGAGGAAACAGACACCCAAAACTGGGTCCAGAGCTACACCATAACCGACAGACTAAAACACTCAAACATCAAACTACACAAACACACAGAAAAAAAAATAAAAAGTAAAAATAAAAAAGGAGAGAAAATAAAATAAGCTCCGATTATAAACAATATCCAGAAACACAGTCAACTTCTCTGGGCCCCGAGCTCGTAAAAGAGCTCGGTGATGTTGATGGACTGAGGTGAAGTGGAAAATTGTCCCGAGATCTGATGAATCAAAAGTAGAAATTCTTTTTAGAAATCAGACACCACATCCTCCAGGCTAAAGAGGAGAGGGACCATCCGGCTTATCATCAGTGCACAGTTCAAAAGCCAACATCTGTGATGGTATGAGGGTGCAATAGTGCACGTGACATGGGTAGCTTGTACATCTGGGAAGGCATCATTAATGCTGAATGATATACACCTTTCAGAGCAATATGCTGCCATCCTGACAAAATCTTTTTCAGGGAAAGCCTTCCTTCTTTCAGCAAGACAAAGCCAAACTGCTTTCTGTACATATTAAAACTGCATGGCTCTGTAGTAAAAGAGTCTGGGTGCTAAACGGGCCTGCCTGCAGTCCAGATCTCTCTCCCATTTAAAACATTTGGCGCATTATGAAGCACAAAATATGATAAAGGAGACCTCGAACTGTTGAGCAACTGTACATCAGGCAAGAATGGGGCAACATTTCTCTTTCAAAACTACAGCAATTGATCTCCTCAGTTCCCAAACATTTACAGGGTGTTGTTAAAAGTAAAGGTGATTCAACACAGTGGTAAACATGCCCGTCACAACTTTTTTGAAACATTTTGCTGACATGAAATTCAAAATGAACATATATTTAAAATAAATAAAAATCTCAGTTTCAACATTTGATATGTTGTCTTTGTACTATTTTCAGTGAAATATAGGATTTCCATGATCAGCAAATTTATCACATTCTGTTTTTATTTACAGTTTACACAACGTCCCAACTTCTTTGGAATTGGGGTTGTATTCTTCCAAATTTGCAGCAACAGGAAGGTTTGGGGAAGGTCTGTTCCAGGATGACTGTACACATGTGTGCAAAGCAAACTCCACGAAGTTTGTGTGGAAGATCTTGAATGTCCTGATCTCAACCCTACTGCACACCTTTGGATAAACTGGAAGGTTGATTCCAAATGAGGCCTGGATAAAATGTCAGGCCTCATTGCCCAAAATCAGCACCTGACCACCTCCTTTCTCCCAGAGCCAGCAAAGAGCTGTAAGGGCACCACTGATTACATTTCAATAAGCAATCATTGGTGTGTTTAGAGCATTTTAAACTTGGCACAGCCCCTCTCCAAACTTGATCAGTGGACTTGATCAATGCATGTTCTCCCCGTGTCTATGTGGGTTTCCTCCGGGTGCTCTGCTTTCCCCCACAGTTCAAAGACATGCAGTTAGGATAACTGGCTACTCTAAATTTAGAGTAGCCAGTTATCCTAACTGCATGTCTTTGAACTGTGGGGGAAAGCAGAGCACCCGGAGGAAACCCACATAGACACGGGGAGAACATGCAAACTCCACACAGAAAGGCCCCTTGTCGGCCATGAGGTACAAACCCGGAACCTTCTCACTGCGAGGCAACAGTGCTAACCACTACACCACAGTGCCACCCCGCCCGACCTCCTTAATGGACACAAATCCCCATAGCTACGCTCCAAAATCTAGCAGAAAGCCTTCCCAGAAGAGTGGAGGCAGTGATAGCTGTAAATTGGGACCAACTCCATATTAACCCCCTTGATTTTGGAATGGAATGTTCAACAACCTCAAATAGTCAGGAGTCCATATACTGTATAATACATTTTCATAATTATTTATGAATCAGAATATCCATCCATCCATTATCTGTAGCCGCTTATCCTGTACAGGGTCACAGCTGAGCTGGAGCCTATCCCAGCTGACTATGGGTGAGAGGCAGGGTACACTCTGGTCAAGTCGCCAGGTCATCACAGGGCTGACACATACCTATAGAGGCAAACAACCATTCACACTCATTCACACTCACACCTACAGTCAATTTAGAGCCACCAATTAACCTAACCTGCATGCCTTTGGACTGTGGGGGAAACCAGAGCACCCGGAGGAAACCCACACAGGCTCAGAGAGAACATGCAAACTCCACACAGAAAAGGCCCTCATCAGCCACTGGGCTCAAACCCAGGACCTTCTTGTTGTGAAGTGACAGTGCTAACCACTACACCACCGTGCTGCCCCATGAATCAGAATATTTAAGTTATTCCAAGAAATCGAGTCGTACATGAGCTGAGTTGGCTATAAGCCATGTACGTTGAGATTGAGTGGAATAACGGTTTTATTCTAATCAACATTCACTGGATTTTGAGAAACGGGGCATTTTTATTTTTTGCAAATTCGATAAATAAAATCTTTATAAAAAACATCCGACAAAATTTCCGCTTAGAATGTAAACAAACCAGTAAAATGACGGGAGCAATTTGTGAAAAATGCAATAAGAAGAATAATTATTGAAAAATGAAAGATATGTTCTTACCATCAAATACTTTCATTCCATATTTTGTTGCTTTTTTATTTTTTGAGGTTTTGTTTTCCAGTAGAGTTTTTATTTCATCCTCGGTTGGTTCAGCAACATGCTCTGCCATTTTGTTTTTCTCTACTTATGGTATATGGTATCCTAATAGTAGAGTAGCCAATCAGAGCACACGATTGCTCATATCCAGTGAATGTGGGTAGAAAAAAAATTATCTGCACATTTTTTTCCCTCATGAATGTTCTCTGTTCTTCTTCTTCACATTTTAGTCATTTCATGTCATGATGTTTATTTGAGAAATGTTGTACATGTGACAATGTGACTGTTTGCTTATGTTGCAACCAAATCCACACTTCTATGTCTCTCTGGGATTGAGGGACATGGGAGCACCTGATGACACAAATCAGAGTGATTCACATCTTACAGGTTAGAGAAGCATGGGTTACACATCTGCTGTGCACTATTTCATCATTCCAAATGGAATGTAAGGCAAATGCACATGCAGTCCAAATAGGCACCTCACAAAAGGACTTATTCAGGAAGTAGAAGGTTACATATATTACATTAATGAGGTCTGCGATTGCTCTTCTTCTGTTTATCCCGTTCTTTGGCTTGTCCCATAGTTTCTTCCACTTTTACGTCATCTTCATTGGGAGTGTATGACCAAAGGTCTGGCAATAACCAAGAGATTTTATAAATGACTAGATATAAAAGGCAGAATTGAATGTTTTCTTCTTTGAAGGGTCCTTAACATTTATTTGACCATATGGACACTGTAAAAAGAAAAAAACAAGAAACATTTTATATACACATATATAAAATGTATGTATGTATGTGTGTGTGTGTGTGTGTGTGTGTGTGTGTGTGTGTGTGTGAGATAATTCAGATAGCTCCTAAATCCTACATGTGCTGTAGGCCAACTTACTGAAACAGGACTTACATGCCTACATGCGCTTCCACAGCATCTCCCCCTTTTCTTATGGGCAACCTCTGTGAACACCGTGTAGCCAGACACCGGGTCTGTGTACGTTGTTTTCCCAGCCTGAAAATGAATAAAACATACATGACATCCTTCATGGACAATGGCTGCTGATGTGCATAGGGAATGTGGAATACCGTCACGCTGTATTGCTTTATGTGGGGTTTCGTCATCTCGTGAGAAATGCTCCAGTTGTTGTTGTTGTTATTATTATTTACTTTATACTTGACATACTGAAGAAATGAACAGAGTGATACAGAAACAAGTCTTAAGCAAAATCAACGGTTTAGGATGCACAAGACAGTAAAAACAAGCAGAGTTTTTATTGGTTAAACGTGCGGACACTTTCTGCATGTTGTTTAGGTGTTACATCATGCAAATAGTGCCAAGGAATGTTTATTTAAAAAATATTTAAGCCCAGATCCTTCACTTGAGTTCTATGAAATGTGGAAACGTTAATGTTTAATACCTTTCTGAGAAAAATCTGCCATTTTCTCAGTCACTGGTTTCCCCTGCAGCTTGAGTCATTAGAGTCATGATCAGCAGGTAAATGCCACGCAGATGTTTGCTTTCCTTTTTTATCTCACACAATGTATATATGGCAGCGGGGGCGTGGTCAAGCGTTGGTCTGTGACTGGAGGGCAGAGTCAGGGAAGGTAAGTGGCAGAATCACTGCACCTGATGTTGGTTAATCTGTGTTTGTGTGACCGCGCCCTATATAAGCACAGGAAGAACAGCCCCATGGAGTTCTCCCCCTTCGCGGACCTAGTCCACGCCCTCGCCACGGCCCAGCAGAGCCAGCACCAGGCGCTAGTCACCCTCCGAAAGGAGCAGGAGCCTTTGAGGCCCTGGTGCTGGCGCAGCAGGAAGATCGACAGGCGTTCCGGCACCTCCTCGTGTCAGCGGGGTCCACCACCTCCATGGGCCCTTCTACCCTCACCCTCACTAAGATGGGCCCGCTTGACGACCCCGAGGCCTTCCTCACGCTCTTCGAGCAGGCAGCAGAGGCCTCGGGCTGGCTGGTGGAACAGTGCACGGCGCGCCTCCTCCCCCTGCTAATGGGTGAGGCACGGCTGGCCACACTACAGCTCCCCGCCGATCGCCGGCTGGTCTACGTGGACCTTCGCCGGGCCGTCCTCCAGCAGGTGGGGCACACCCCCGAACAGCAGCAACAGCGCTTCTGTGCTCTGCGTCTGGAGGAAGTCGGCCGGCCGTTCGCATTTGGCCAGCAGCTCTGGGATGGTTGAGGGCTGACAACCGCGACGCCGAGGGGATCATCGATCAGGTGGTACTGGAGCAGTTCATCGCCCGCCTACCAGAGGGAACCACGGAGTGGGTCCAGTGCCACCGCCCGGCATCGCTGGATCAGGCCATTGAGTTGGCGGAGGACCATTTGGCAGCTGTTCCGACGGCAGGACAGCGGACATCCTCTTCTTCCCTCTCTCTCTCTCCCCCTCTCTCCTTCTGTGTCTCGTCCTCGCCCCGTTCCCCCACCGTGGAGGCGGGGGCTGGCCCCACCCCAGCCGGCCCGTCGCACCCGCGGTGCCCTCCCATTTTTTCCTTCTGTGTCTGTCTCTTCCCCCCCAGGTGAGTGAGCCCCAGAGTGCCGATGCAGAGAGGAAGCCCGGGCCAGTTTGCTGGCGCTGTGGGGAGCCGGGCCACCTCCAACAGCAGTGCTCAGCGATGGAAGTGGGCGCGGTGGTTCGGATCCCCGACGCGCCAGGAGCCGCCCTCGATTGGGCCGGAGCGTATCGCATACCGGTGAGTATCCAAGTGGATACATATCAGGCTTTGGTGGACTCTGGCTGTAATCAGACCTCAATTCACCAAAGCCTGGTGCAAGACCTGGCATTGGGGGGAGCACAGGGGGTGAAGGTGTTGTGTGTGCACGGGGATGTTCACAGCTACCCTTTAGTGTCAGTCCACATTCTTTTCCGAGGGGAAAAAATTTAGAGTAAAGGCGGCGGTTAATCCTCGCCTCACCCACTCGATAATTTTGGGGACTGATTGGCTGGGATTCGGGGAGTTAATGAGCCATCTAGTGAAGAGCGGGTCCTGCTGTAGTTCAGCAGGGGGAAGTCCCGGTGTAGCTTTGGCGGGAGCAGCTGTCACAGAGCCGTCTACGTTATCTCCGCGTCAGAGTGAGGAGCAGCAGGCTCCTCCTCCCCCTCTTGGGGAATCCCTTGTGGATTTCCCATTAGAGCAATCGCGAGACGAGTCTCTGCGGCATGCATTTGACCAAGTGAGAGTAATCGATGGTCAAACGCTCCAGCCAAACGCCACCCCATCCTTCCCCTATTTTTCTATTATGAAGGATAGGTTATACCGAGTGACGCAGGACACTCAGACTAAAGAGCAAGTCATGCAGCTTTTGATCCCAAAGAGCCGCCGGGAATTGGTATTCCAGGCGGCTCACTTTAATCCCATGGCTGGACACTTAGGGCAGGATAAGACACTAGCCCGACTAATGGCCCAGTTCTATTGGCCAGGGATTCACGGCGATGTCCGTAGGTGGTGTATGGCATGCCGCGAATGCCAGTTAGTAAATCCAGCGGCCATTCAAAAAGCGCCTTTGCGCCCTCTCCCTTTAATCGAGACCCCGTTCGAAAGAATTGGGATGGATCTCGTCGGGCCATTAGATCGGTCAACACGAGGGTACCACTTTATTTTAGTTCTGGTGGACTATGCAACGTGATACCCGGAAGCAGTGCCTCTTCACAATATCTCAGCAAGCAGTATTGCGGAAGCGCTCTTCCACGTCATCTCCCGAGTTGGAATCCCGAAAGAGATTCTGACTGACCAAGGCACCTCGTTTATGTCACGTACACTGAACGAACTGTATGGGTTATTAGGTATTAAGCCGATCCGCACCAGCGCGTATCACCCACAAACGGACGGTTTAGTTGAACGGTTCAATCGCACCCTCAAGAATATAATTAAAAAATTCGTAAGTGAGGATGCATGTAATTGGGATAAATGGCTCGAACCCTTGTTATTTGCAGTGCGAGAGGTCCCCCAAGCCTCCACGGGGTTCTCCCCGTTCGAATTGTTATATGGGTGTAAGCCGCACGGCATTCTAGATGTGCTGCAAGAAAATTGGGAGGAGGGACCTTCACCCAGTAAAAATCAAATTCAATACATTATGGACCTGCGTGCAAAACTCAACACACACACCTAACCCAGGAGAATTTGCGGCAGGCCCAAGAATGGCAAACCCGCCTGTACGACAGGGGTACGTGCCTTAGGGAGTTTGCACCGGGAGATAAAGTTCTCGTACTGTTGCCCACATTGAGCTCCAAATTAATCGCCAAGTGGCAAGGACCCTTTGAGGTCACACGGCAAGTCAGGGACGTCGACTACGAGGTGAGGCGAAAGGACAGGGGTGGGGCGCTACAGATTTACCACCTCAATCTGCTCAAACTCTGGAACGAGGAGGTCCCCGTGGTGTTGGTGTCGGTGGTTCCGGAGAAGGCGGAGCTGGGGCCGTAGGTTGAAAAGGGAACATTGGCATCGCGTACCTCTCTGGTCCCCTGTGGAGACCACCTCTCCCCGACCCAACTCGCAGAGGTCGCCCAGTTGCAGACTGAGTCTTCAGACGTGTTCTCGCCCCTGCCCGGCCGCACCGACCTCATAGAGCACCACATTGAGACGCCCTTGGGGGTGGTAGTGCGCAGCCGCCCTTACAGGCTACCCGAAAACAAGAAAAAAGTGGTTTGGGAAGAAATCGAGGCTATGCTCGAAATGGGCATCATCGAGGAGTCCCACAGTGACTGGAGCAGCCCGGTGGTCTTGGTACCCAAGACCAACGGGTCGGTCCAGTTCTGTGTAGACTATAGAAAAGTCAACGCGGTGTCTAAATTCGACGCTTACCCAATGCCTCGTATTGATGAGTTGCTCAATCAACTAGGCACGATTCGCTTTTACTCGACACTGGATTTGACAAAGGGTTATTGGCAGATCCCCTTGACTCCATTATCCTGAGAAAAAACGGCCTTTTCCACACCGTTCGGCTTACACCAGTTTGTCACACTTCCTTTTGGGCTGTTTGGGGCGCCCGCTACATTCCAGCAACTGATGGATAGGGTCCTCCGCCCCCACGCCACCTATGCGGCCATGTACCTAGACATCATTATTGAAAGTAATGACTGGCCGCGGCACCTACAACACCTGAGGGCCGTTCTTAGGTCGCTGAGGCGGGTGGGTCTCACAGCCAACCTGAAGAAGTGTGCGATTGGGTGGGTGGAAGTACGGTATCTGGGCTTCCACTTGGGCAACGGGCAGGTGCGTCCCCAAGTTAACAAGACAGCAGCGATTGCGGCCTGCCCGAGGCCCAAGACCAAAAAGGGGGTGAGACAGTTCCTGGGGCTGGCTGGCTACTATTGTAGGTTTATACCTAATTATTCGGACGTCACCAGCCCACTGACTGATCAGACTAAAAAGGGGGCACCAGATCCGGTCCAGTGGACGGAGCAATGCCAGCAGGCTTTCTCTGAGGTGAAGGCTGCACTGTGTGGGGGGCCACTGTTACACTCCCCTGACTTTTCTCTCCCCTTTACGTTGCAGATGGACACGTCGGACAGAGGGCTGGGGGCCGTTCTGTCCCAGGAGATGGAGGGGGAGGACCGCCCCGTCCTGTACATAAGCAGGAAGCTGTCGGTGCGTGAGGGGCGCTACAGCACCATCGAAAAGGAGTGCCTGGCGATCAAGTGGGCGGTCCTCGCCCTCCGCTACTACCGCCTGGGGCGCTCTTTCACCCTCTGTTTGGACCACGCACCCTCCAGTGGCTCCACCGCATGAAGGATGCCAATGCGCGGATCACCCATTGGTATCTGGCACTCCAGCCCTTTAATTTCAAGGTGGTCCACAGGCCAGGGGCGCAGATAGTCGTGGTGGACTTCCTCTCCCGTCAAGGGGGGGGGGGGGGGAATCGGCTGCAGGCCTGATGGCTGCCCGGCCTGAGTTGGGCGGTGGGGGTATGTGGCAGCGGGGGCATGTGGCAGCGGGGGCGTGGTCAAGCGTCGGTCTGTGACCGGAGGGCGGAGTCAGGGAAGGTAAGTGGCAGAATCACTGCACCTGATGTTGGTTAATCTGTGTTTGTGTGTCTTCCCCAGTGACCGTGCCCTATATAAGGAGGGAGTGAGCAGAGGAAGGAAGCTCCCTCCCCAACCAGATGACTGGTGTGTGTGTGTGTGCGTGCTGAAATAGCTAGAGAGTTGTTAAAGTCTGAAAAGACTGAAATAAAAAGCAGTTTTGTGGAACTTAATTCTGGCCTGCCGTCTTTCTGTGCTCCACCCCTATGAACTGTTACAGTATACAAACACAGCAATAAAAAATAAAAATCAAGCTGGTGGTTAAAAAAAAAAAAGACAAAAACAATTCCGCATTTTTGATTGAAACTTGCTTTACTATTCATTTAAAAGGCAAACTGCCAAAATACTAATAAAATAAACATGCCTTTTTACACTCAGACATGACACTTTTACTTTAACTTGACTAGCAACATGAAGGGAAAGGAAATGCACGTGTCGAAGTGCTCACCAAAATGAATTGCTTTCACACACGCAGTTTCTCTGCACTGTTCGATGTTCCAAAATACCTTTTGCGCAATTCACAGCATTTTTAATGACCAAATTTGCTGATATTGTGCTGTGTTCTCAGCCTCAGGTCAGCTGCTCTTACACCATTTCAGCCCAATTCTGACACAAATTTCTCAAAGTGGACAAATTTCCAGCATTGGGGCTGAATAAGAATGTTGGGAGTGACAAACAGGCCTTATTGTGTGATATAATCAAAGAATAGTGATGTGGCATCTGGGACTCCTGATGACACCTTGACGAAAAGTTTAACATCAGAAATATTTTGTATTTTCATGACTAGCTTGACATTACATTACAGGTATTTAGCAGATGCTCTTATCCAGCGTAACTGCGAGTTGGCCTAGTGGTTAGCGTGTCCACCTCTTGATTGGGAGATCGTGAGTTCTACTTGCGGTCGGGTCATACCAAAGACCAAGATCAGCACCGCCCAAATGCGCCATATGGCACGGGAAGGACTTTAGACTTATCCAGACTGATGTACAACATACCCAGAGCAGCCTGGGGAGCAAAGTTGGGGGTTAGGTGCCTTGCTCAAGGGTACTTCAGCCATTCCTGCTGGTCCAGGGAATCACACTGGCAACCTTTTGGTCCCAAAGCTGCTTCTCTAACCTTTAGGCCATGGCTTCCACACGTTTGACATCTCCTATGACACATTCCTTGGTGGTGACGATTGACAATTTCTTGTGCTGCCTCCCTGAAGACATGTGAGGATGTGAGTGATGATTGGTTGGGGTCAAACTTGTAGTGTTGCCAGTCTCCCAACCAAGACATGGCAAGAACTAATGGTATGATGGTTGTCTAATATCAGACATGTAGGATATTGCATCACCCAAAATAGTTCAATTACGTTTATGTGTAGAAACACTAGAGTCTTGTGATAATCTGCATAAAATAAATGAATATTTGAGATGAGTTTTTACTGGGCGGCACGGTGGTGTAGTGGTTAGCGCTGTCGCCTCACAGCAAGAAGGTCCGGGTTCGAGCCCCGTGGCCGACGAGGGCCTTTCTGTGTGGAGTTTGCATGTTCTCCCCGTGTCCTCGTGGGTGTCCTCCAGTTTCCCTCACAATTCAAAGACATGCAGGTTAGGTTAACTGGTGACTCTAAATTGACCAAAGATGTGAATGGTTGTCTGTGTCTATGTGTCAGCCCTGTGATGACCTGGCGACTTGTCCAGGGTGTACCCCGCCTTTCTCCCGTAGTCAGCTGGGATAGGCTCCAGCTTGCCTGCGACCCTGTAGAACAGGATAAAGCGGCTAGAGATAATGAGATGAGATGAGTTTTTACTGTTGTTGGGGGATGTTACCATGGTATCCCAACAAGTAGGGATGACCTTAGGGGTTGCTGATTGGCATTACTTACTTTTCTGGATGCCTCTCCCATACCCGACAAAGTAAATTACCTTCTCTTTCGGCTCAGTTCATATACTGTGCAAATGTTTTACATTTTAGAAGGGTGCAAGACCTTCAAACTCACAACACACACATTTAAGTAACAAACAAAGCTACTGTCACTCTTAGTCTACATCATTAAGGGTTATTCAGTTGTTCCTCTTGGGGAACCCTTAAGGGTTCTGTGTAA